>NW_027284346.1:0-19881 GCF_046629955.1 Centroberyx affinis | reverse complement strand
TACTTTTATACTTTGACTTGAGTAAAGGATTTGAAACGGTACTTCAACTTCTACCAGAGTATATTTTTAGATGAGTATTTGCACTTTAACTCGAGTAGGGAATTTGTGTACTTCTACCACCTCTGCTAAAATCTATGAATGAAATGTCATCAAACATTATTTCTACATTCAGATAGACATGTACACTGTTTATTGCCTGTTTTGATCTTGGTGTTGAATAGGACTCGATTTGCTCTGGTCTTGGTCTTGACTTGGTCTCGACCGCCTTTAGACCTGGCCTTGACTCTCGATTAAAGCCCTCTTTATTAATACATCTCAAATTGAAACGACACATTTTCCAAACAGCAAATCAACATCCTTTGAAGTTCCAGCTCTCTTGGAACATTTTATTTAGCGCTAAAGTTACACCATGAACATTTTTTTTTTTTTTTAACTTTACAGAGTTTTTCAATTTCACCCCCAAGACTACACAAACCGGTTTGTGCGTGTTGTGTCTCTGGTTGCTGTTTGAGGCAGCCGTCAGAGGGAAAGGCACACAAATGGATTAGTTGGAACATAATAAGGCTGGTTTAGAGCCTGCTGTCTGTGTCAGATGTACAGTGCAGAACAAGAAACAGTGCTGTGGATTAGTTTCACAACTGGAACTCATTCTACAGCGGGCGACTCCAGCCTCTTTCATAAAGCCTTGTGCTGCACAAATTTAAAAATCAGTATTGTATGCATAACATGGCAGCATAGGATATTTTTAGCTCTCTTGAATGTACAAAGGCAGCCATAATTTTCTATATTTTAGTACAAGCTCTAATAGAATATAGAAGCGTGGAAGCAGTTCTGTTAAAGATATGTCACATAACACAGGTCTGTTTTTCTACATTATATTAGGTTGTGCACAGTAGATAGTGACAGAAGAAATGGAAGAGAGAGAGAGAGAGAGGTAGATGGGGGATGACGTGAGGAAGGTCATGAGTATGATTCAAACCCACAATGTCACAATTACATGTTCACCGGACGTACAAGTGCAACTGCAGCTGGGAAAACAGAGGTACAGTGTGGTTCTATTATTAGAAGATGATGTACTTCCTAATGTGTTTTTCTGCTTGTTATACAGTTGTGCCTAGAGAAGAGTAACTGGAAAGATGGCGGAGAGATAGAGAAAGAGTAGAGAGGGTAGGCCATAAAGGTCAGTTTGATTCGAAGCCACAGGGGAACGCATACAAGGTATACAAGCATATGTCTTAGCCTGCTGAGTCATCAAGGCACCTCACTGTGTCTGAGATGTCTTCAGCCCACAATGTTATTCACATGGGACTAATTCTACCTGGGGACATCCAGTGATTTGGAATAATTGCGGAGATTGTCTGTGATTTAACTCCTCTGCTAGGCTGCCGTATGTACGGAAGCCCATTTCCACCCTGTTAAAAAAAATCTGGCTATTTTTTTTTTTTTCCCGTATGAAGCCCATTCTTTTCAATATTATGACTTAGCACCTCATAATTCTGAGATATTTTGTCATAATTATGAGATACTAAGTCATAATTATGAGATAGTATCTCATAATTATGACTTATTATCTCAAAATTATGAGATATTAAGTCATTATTGTTAAATAGTATCTCATAAATATGAGTTAGCATCTCATATTGTGAAAAAAATCTCACTTCATGATAAAAAAACAAAACAAAAAAGTCCCAATTTTTTTTTTACATGTGGCGGAAATGGGCTCCCATACGTACCAGTAATTTGTAAAGTAAAAATTCCAGCACAAATGACTGTATTACTGTATATTACAGAGGTCCCCTGATAATACTAAACCTGTGCAAATTGTACTCTAACTAATTTCAGCCATAATTTTTTTGGCACACAACTCCTGTCACGAAACATCTAGGCAGCAATGGAATCTATGGAGAAGGGTTTGGAATACATTTTCGGTGCAAACTTCGAGGTCTGCTTTGCTAAATTGGAAAGTCACAAATTGTAAAAATCTTGATCTCATTCAACTGATTGTGATTTACAGCAAATTTCATTATCCCATGCGAATGCATTTCACGAAACGCAGTGTGGGGCGGTAATTGATAAATACACAAAGTCCATCGAACCACATAACAGGTCCACAAAACACTAGTTAGTTTATTAGATATGTAGCAGAAGTACAGAATGGGGATTAGAAGAAAACAGCCGACAAAACATGCTGATGCCTAACTCCACATTGTTGAATTGTGTAAGAGCGAACATAACTGTTGTGACAATCCTGAGGAAACTGGAGATCCCCAACTGGCTGACTTTTTGCATTTTTGACATTTTAACAATGCCTTCCCAATGGCTTGGCTTGGTCCCAGGCCTCATGATAAATACATACTACATATGGGAGAATATGTCAGCAGCGAGTCACATTATAAAAAGGCAGCATTGGAGATCAAAAGGCTTCTGCGGGGCACTGACAATTTACACCCTGTCAAATAAATCTCCGATACATATTTCATCAGAAAGAATAAGTATGGTAATGTCAATGGAAGGAAGTCGGGAATATGAGGGCCAATAATGAGCGATCTTGTCCATCTGAAAGCCTTTATTCTAAGCCTTCCATATAGATGTGGTCCTATGTAGCCCATATCTGAGTACTGCACCCCTTACCCCCGCTCCATTTGAAAACCAATCGTCTGATCTATGAAGCAGATCAGTGCACAGAGAAAGAAAAACAACATCCCCTTGGGGGTATGTGCTATACAAACTAAACAAGGTCATGGAGTAGAATAGGGGCTGGGTTAATAGGGGCTGCTGGTATGCACTGGAGTATATTGATGTTTCAGCATGTTCAGCTCTTTGGGAGTCTTAATAGAAGAGGTTCGTGTGTCTGCATCAGGGTTTTTTGGGGGAAAATGCTTGCTGCTGGGGAAACTGACTTATGGTACAATTGAGTAACAGTGAAACGGAAAGTAACATGCTTTCAGAAATGTTTGTACTGGGCCAGATGGGAATTCAAATGACAAAGAGACAAAGTCTGGAACCTGTCTGGGGAAAAATACGATTCACTGTCTCAAAATGTTGATGGGCTTTCTTTGGGATTTGGATGATACAATAAAGTGCACAGGTTAATCTACCCTGAAATAAGCTCTCTCTTGACAAAATGTCAATATTCTGTAAGGAGTAAATCTTTTTTTGGAAGCATTGCTCTAAATAGAGTTCCCAGTACATCCTTTTGTCCAGCAAAATTGATGACAGGCAATTTCAAACACAGTAAAATTGCAGCCGTACAATCCAAAGGGAACGTAAAGGATCAAGCGAGGAAGCGCGGTGCGTAAAATGTACAGGAAAGGGACAAAATTGCCCTTTCTTAAAATACATTAAGAAATTATACAGTAGTTGTTATGCACTAGTAAATGGTTGAAATCCCTCCCTGGCTGCTACATCCCTTTGATGTAGCAGCCACTTTTATCTGGGCAGGGGGGCAACATGAGAGGGAAACCTACGGTACGTGCCAAGAGGAACTGAAGAGAGAAACAGAACTGATCTGGGCATCAAGAGCTCGCCATGGCATGAATGCAGGAATGTTGAAAAATTGACCCATTATTTCGCATAACCTTCGCATTTTTTTTTATTTCGTCTCCATCTTCACTATAAGCCTGATCTCTGCGTCACTTTCAGTTTAGCTTGGTCGGTTAAGTATACAGTAGGTTTGCCACACCAGAGAGTGGGTGGGTGATACAAAGTCGCAAAAGTTTATTTATATGAAAACATCACCGACTATCACTTTAAGAACACACTCTGATGCAGAAATATGTTTTGGTTTCCAGTGGTGGAAAGTAACTTAGTACATTTACTCAAGTACTGTACTTAAGTACAATTTTGAGATACTTGTACTTTACTTGAGTATTTCCATTTGATGCTACTTTATACTTCCACTCCACTACATTTCAGAGGGAAATATTGTACTTTCTACTCCACTACATTTATTTGACAGCTTCAGTTACTTTTCAGATGGAGATTTGACACAATGGATAATATAACAAGCTTTTAAAATACAACACATTGTTAAAGATGAAACCAGTGGTTTCCAACCTTTTTGGCTTTTGACGTCTTACAGAAAGCAGTGTGTAGTCGGGTCACATTTCAGATGTCTATGAGTTGTTAACAGCTCCACCAAATAGTGATTTTTCCCTCTAAACCTCACATGGTTTCATTTCAATAAATGTTCAAATGATCCAATATTTCAGCAAAAATCAAAAATTAGAGAAAATTCCAAAAACTGAAAACAGATTTGTGCATCAGAACTTTGTTTTTTCTTCTTTCCTCTCCCGTTAATCATCTCACGACCCCTCAGATTGATCTGGTGACCCTTTGGAGGGGCCCGACCCCTAGGTTGGGAACCACTGCACTAAACTAGCTAACTGTATATAAAGTAGTTCAAACTAGCTCCACCTCCAGCAGCTACAACAGTAACATGCTGCTTACACACTGATGCTTCAGTATTAATAATCTAATGATGTCATATATAATAAAATATCAGTCAGAGGGACCAAACCACTACTTTTACTTTAATACTTTAACTACATTTTGCTGCTAATACTTATGTACTTTTACTTAAGTAGGATTTTTCATGCAGGACTTTTACTTGTAATGGAGTATTTTTACATTGCTGTATTGGTACTTTTACTTAAGGATCAGAGTACTTCTTCCACCACTGTTGGTTTCTGACATTTGTTCATATGAAAATGTTGCAGATTACTAAACAAAAAAAAGTATGTAATTGCAGGTATTGTCCTTCATGAATTCCAACAACATCCTTGAAAATGTTTAATCAGGTTTCAGAGCTCACCACAGTGCTGAAGCTGCCCTACTCAGGGTGACTAATGACTTCATTGTTGCTGCTGACAGAGGCGACAGCTCTGTCCTAATTCTGTTAGACCTTATCACTGCCTTTGACGCTGTTGATCACAGCATTCTGCTCAATCTCTTAGAAATTGGGGTCGGGGGGTGGGGTGGGGGGGTGGGGGGGTGGAACTGCTCTGAATCTGTTTAAATCGTATCTTGCTGCCAGAAAATCTCAGTTGTGGCGTTCCCCAAGGGTCGATCCTAGGCCCCTTGTTTTTCTCCTTTTACATGCTCCCTGTCGGTGACGTCATTTGTAGACATAATATTCAAACCTTTCTATGTACCATAAACCCAGGTAACTCGTAACTCTAGCCTTAAGGATTGCCTGTTGGATATTTTAAATGCATGATATCCCAAAAACTTCCTCTAAGATCTATGTTAATGCTACGAGTTTGTCTACATTTTTATGCTGACCAACTGATTTTGGTTGATTTATTGGGTCTTTTACAACAAAATTGCCTCGGACACCACACACACACACACACACACACACACACACACACACACTACACAAATCTGCTGTTTTAGCTTATTTCTGTGGACTTGTTGTGCATTATGATTGTTGTGACTATCATGTTTGTTGTGTTTTACCACTGCAGAAATGAAGTTGCTTGCGGAAAATAAAGTTAATCTGAATTTGAATATGTGATGAGACCATATTACCCCCATTCTGCAGCCAGCTTAACTGAATAGAATAGAATAGAATGGAATAGAATAGAATAGAATAGAATAGAATAGAATAGAATAGAATAGAATAGAAGATCTTCAGTGATCTACAGTGCTCTGCAGTTTTTCAGGCCCGACAAGGTCTCGCCCAAAGTTCCAATTCTGACCTTTTGATCCGTTATGAACCTGAACTTCACCTGAGCTCTTCAGGCAGTGCCCTCCTAGCTAATCTCCAGATCCAGGCTTAAAACTAAAGGTGACTGGGGCTTTTCGCCGTCAGAGCCCCTTTGCTTCGAAACAGCCCGAGGAACTCAGTCAAGCAGAGTCTGTGTCATCTGCTAAATCCCTACTAAAAAGAACTCGTTCACTGCTGTTATTCCTTTTCTGTCGTTTTTGACTCTTTTTCCATTTTGTTCTTACTGTCCCGGCTTCTTATTTGTCTGCCCTATGCTTCCGTCTGATTATATTACCTCTGTTTTTCTTCCAAGTCTTTGTGAAGCATTTTGTAACTTTGTTCTGAAAAGCCGCTATATAAAGTTAATATCATTACTGTGATTATTCTATTTCGCCATCGTGAAGTGTGCATGGAAAGCTCTCAGTCTGTCCGGCATGGGGAGAAGGTGGATGTTATGTGTTAGCAGCCATTAGCCCTTCCTCCTTTCTTTTCCTTTATGCAATCATCCCCCCTTTCAGTTACCCTCTCTCTCTCTCTCTCTTTACAGAACACACCAATAAAGGAGGCACAATAGCCTCGGGGAGGCTGTGATTCCTTTCTGATGTGCTATCTGTCACTCCAGCATGCACACACACACACACACACACACACACACACACACACACACACACACACAAACACAGCAGAGCAAAGACCTGCATGCGTCTTTCTCTCGATTGTGATGATTCAGTTCTGAGGGCAGGATAAAAAACTGCTCTCACCCTGCTTTCATTTCATCTGCTTTATCTGTAGCATAGCGCGCACACGCACACACACACAGGCTTGCCTATACGAACACACATGCACACACACAGTCGGAGATGGGTGCACTAGGAAACCACTGCAACACGCGGCCGCTACTTGTTTCCATTGAGACTAGACAGGTGGTTACGCAACTATAATTCACTGTAACAGAAGGAACAGAGACTAAATGAGAGGATAGGACAGGAAAAGGGAAGATAAGTACATCAGCAATCGGCCTTGGTTACAAGGTCTGTCTCTCTGAGTGCACTCTGACTCCTCCCCGGAATAATTAGAGGGAAATGTTTACCGTGGGTTGTTAGCACCCTCTAGTGTCACATCATACACATTCATTCCCTGGTGAAAATGCCTCACCGCTTTGTAATGTGTGTAGAATCGAATAGAATTTAGAAATGAAACCCCCAACCATTACAAAAGTGTCCATATCAACACACCAAGTATAATTTGGGATTTTTTCCAATGCAATAAGTTTTAACAACAACATGTTATATCAGTGTGCAGTGAGTTGTCCTAAATGCACTAATGCAGTGGTTCCCAACGTGGGGTCCGGGGACCACCAGGGGTCCGTGAGGGGGCTCCAGGGGGTCCCCAGCAAATTGATTAGATTATTAGAAAGTTAAACTTCAGCATTATTTCATTTACAAGAAGTTAACACAATTAGAGAATGTAGAAGAATGACTGTTTTGATCATAGTTTCTCTGTTATCTCTCTACCTACAATACAGATAGTCAGGGAATTCTGGACAAAATCATATCTAGCAATACAAATATTCTCAGATTTGGGTCCGAGAGACAAAATCTCATCAAATGGGGGTCCGTGGCCCTAATGTGGACTAAATTAGGGATCCTTGATATGAAAAAGGTTGAGGGTCACTGCACTAATGCATATTGCACACTGAAAATGACACTTTTTTATTAAGGTTGGTTACACAAGTAGTAATGATTTAAACTGTGTTTCATATCAGGTTTCTCATCATGAATTTGTTAGAAATGTAACATTTTTTAAAGAAAAGTGATTTTGTTAAAAAAAAAAAATAGATGCCAGTGTGCAAGATGTACTGAGTTTGAGTCTGATGAAAGATTTTCATTACTTGATTCATGGACCAAAGATTACCTGCAGCACAAAAAAACACCTAGTTCAGAAATTCCATTTTGGACACCACTCTCTTAAGAAATTAATATCAGCCTCTGCGATTTGGAAACTCCAGAAGTTCATTTTGCGATATCGATTTTTCTTTTTTTTTTTTTTTGATTCATTGTTCAGCTCTAGTGACATGTATATATGTATTGGCCTTTCAATAAAAATCAGATATCGGCCAGTCAGTATCATCCACCGCTGATATGATGGAAGTCAGTCTGTGAAACCTGCAATGAAATCTGCCTCACCTTGCCATAAGGAGCTGCTAACCAACATAAGAATTTAACAATCCCAACCCATCTAAAAGAATTTCATTAGTCTGGCTTTCAATGGAGAGTTTTAGTGACCCATGATGGTCTAAATGCCGTTTCAGAGGCTTTCCCACCCTGACAAGAATAAAAATCAGAGGGAAACACTGAATCCTTTTTTGCATTTTGGGGAATTTTTTGCCATGAAAATAGACAATTGTATAAAATATTGGCACAAAGTATCAGCTATCAGCAGCTTGAGCCCAAAAATATCAATATCAGCCTTCATACCAGTTTGCACTTTGACCTTTCAGAGCTCTTCCAATCAGATTACAGCTTTAGGTGACATATGTATGAATGTACAAAGACAGAGGAGAAACTCATTGTGTGTCTGGGTTTCCAGAACCGTACAATACAATATTAATTAGGGCTGAGAATAAAGAATAAGTCTACATCGATATGTTCTGTTAATACATTTTATACTCATTGCAGCCTTGCAGTATATGACATCTTTGTGTGAGTATTATTGCAATCAGCCAAATAATTACACATGATCCTGTCCAGCTTGCATTGATAAGAAAATAAACAGCATAAAGCTCAGATTACTAGGATTATGTCATATTTTGCTAAATTGCAAAAAGGGTATAAAATATTGGGGTGAAGAGACGATTCTGTTTTTATATCCCCCATCTTCCTCTTATGATGATGTATCAACAAGCCATCTAAGTCCTGTATAGCAGTAAGCAGAGCACTCATCATGTGACTAGGCAGATAAGTATAGAAACATACCCTCAGAGGATGCTACACTCCTATGGTCCAACCACAGCTCTATTCAATTGCAGTTAATTTGATTCAAACTGCGTTTCAGTGGCACATTCATTCTATTGCTATTTTTTTTTATAGGTTGGATGTGACAACCCGGATGTTTTCCCGGATTTTTTGGTATTTAAAATTATGCCAAAAACGAATACACAGACACAGGTGTTCTGTGCTATTTTCATGGCATCAGTTGGAAAAGGCGCACATAGACCCTCCAAAAGTTCTCAGAGTCATTCCTATGTTCCCAGGGTCCTATGTTCCCCAGTTCTAGGGTTAGGGTTAGTAGGGTTAGGGTTAGGTTGGTTGTGTATAGATGTTTATCCAGAGCTCTGACCACAACTGTTTCAAAAAACAGAGGGGCTTTTTATCAGAGCTATCCAGGTTATAGGCACTGGCCATCCAGGTCAGAGACCTTCAAAATCAAATAAAATGATAACCATTGGTTTTGTTGTGTTTATGAAGCCTTGTTCCAATAAAAAAAACTGGATAATATTTATGAAATATTTTAACTTGAAACGCGTCAAATTTGACCCGAACACAATAGGAGGGTTAATGTGTGTTAACAGAATATTGAACTGGGGAATTAAGGACCCTGGGAACATAGATACATCACTTTTACGTATGTTATGCTTTGCTCTTTCATTTTAATATAAATTCTTCAACCAGTAGACATGTTCGCATGCACATCAAAAATGCGATAATGCGAGTAAGGCAGAGTCTATGCCGGGTTAGATTAAGGGGCGATTCTTGCCATCCCTTTCGGTGCAGGACAGGTATGTGTACAGTGCTTTTGTGTTCAGTAGGCTATTCCACTCCGCTTCCAAGTTTCTACAGTGCAAGTCATGTACTTCTTCCCGAAAGTATCGCCTTGAAAGTTTAATTGCAATTTTAAATGCAATAGAGATAGGCCAAAGGATGCGACAAATAACATGATGTCATATTGCGGAATCGTGGCTGTAATTGTTTAGATTAAATTAGATAGTGGCAGGACAGGAAATTAATTATTTTTTTAACGAAATACCCCAATTTCCACAATCCTCTACGGATAATGAAAATAAGTACCTCAGTCATGTCAACAGGATTATTATGGTTCCCTGGAGAATTTAATATCACCTCTTCTGTATACATATTTGTCTTCTCTCAGCAGAGGGGGGGGATCTTTGTGACAGTGATGTAAAACACTACCGCTAAGGGACTCGAGTTTCATCAAGCTACAAATTCTGCTGGTTGTAATTTTAAGTTTTGATTCATTAATTCCTGTGTGGAGAAGATTTCCCACCAGTGACCACACTGACTCAATTAGTGGGGATGGGACGCTCTTCTCTGTTGCAGCCCCACTTTGTGATTTAAGCTGATAAGACAGGTGGATTTTGACATAAAAATCTTGCCTGGTGTAGCTTTAATTATCAGGTCAGTTGAAACCTGCTGTGGCACATAGACTGTTAGAATATTCCTCCCATCAACAAAAGCCTCACACATCCCAAGAGGGAGTTATAACACAGTGATTCTCAACCTTTTTCATATCAAGGACCCCTAGTTTAGTCCATATTAGGGCCACGGACCCTAATTTGATGAGATATTGTCACTCAAACCCAAATCTAAGAATATCTTTATTGTTAGATATAATTTCTGAACAAGGTGTTTTAGTGCTGCAGGTAATCTTTGGTCCATGAATCAAGTACAATATTAATGAAAATCTTTCATCAGATTCAAACTAAAGTAAATCCTGCACACTGGCATCTATTTTTTTTTATTTAAACAAAATCACTTTACTTTATTTAACAATTTTACATTTCTAACAAATTTATGACAAGGAACTTGATATGAATGGTAGTTTAAATCATTACTACTTGTGTAACCAGCCTTAAAATAGTGTAATTTTCAGTGCATTATGCATTAGTGCAATGACCCTCAACCTCTTTCATATCAAGGACCCCTAGTTTAATCGTTATTAGGGCCACAGACACCCATTTGATGAGATTTTGTCTCTCAGACCCAAATCTGAGAATATTTTTATTGTTAGATATGATTTTGTCCAGAATCCCATAACTATCTGTATTGTAGGTAGAGAGATAACAGAGAAACTATGATCAAAACAGTCATTCTTCTACATTCTCTAACTGTGTTAACTTCTTATAGATAGATAGATAGATAGATAGATAGATAGATATACTATCTATACTCTATCTATACTATATAGATAGATAGAGTACTTTATTTATCCCCCGTCGGAAATTACAGTGTTGCAACAGCAATTCACATAAATGACGAAAATGAGGTAGGTAAAGGAGGTAGAAAATGAGGTAGGTAAAAGTCAGAATTACAAAATACATATATACACAAAAACTACACTACAACTACTATATACTATACAACTACTATACTACACTGCACCACAACTACTATACTAGATACAAATAAATAGAATAGAATAGAAGTAGAAGTTTTAACTGTAAGGCAAGATATTGCTATTAATGTGCAAATTAAATATAAATGTATTAATGTGCAAATTAAATATAAATGTATTAATGTGCAAATTAAATATAAATGTATTAATGTGCAAATTAAATTAAAATTAAATTAAATTAAATTAAATTAATGAATGAATGAATTAATTAAATGAAATAATGCTGAAGTTTAACAATTCATCAATTTGCTGGGGACCCCCTGGAACCCCCCTCAAGGACCCCTGGCGGTCCCCGGACCCCCACGTTGAGGAACCACTGCCGTACTTTATAGTTCAGCGTTAGACGAAGAAGGACCGGGCTTACCCATCAGTATGACCACACACAGCAGAATAGCCATCACGGCTCCGGTGCTGAGACCCACGGGCAGGAAGACGGCCTCGGCCGAGCAGGACAGCAGGAAGCCTCCCGGCTCGCAGGAGCACACTCGGATGGTGAGCGTGGCCGTGCTGCTCTGGGCCGGGTAGCCGCTGTCCTCCACCACGACGGGGAGCGCGTAGACGTCCTGCCGCCGCCGCTGGAAGCCCAGGCGCCGCGTCACGATGCCGGCCGTGTTGTCTGGAAACAGAGATTTAAGATGGAGACTCAGGAGTTAGACACATGTAGCGTAGCAGTGAGGGCTGCACATTTACACACACACACATACACATACATACATAGTAGGGATGGGACGATGTATCGCAATTCAACATATCGCGATACGAAATTGGGACAATACGTATCGCGGGGCAGAAAAATAGATCGCAATATTAGCTCCATTTTATTCTGCTGTATTAATCACAAATGTCGATTTTACAAGCTCTCCATTGAAGTTATATTATTTGCACTTTGTAATGGCATTTTTAAATCGGTAACACTTTACAATAAGGGTCACAAGTTAAGGGTTAGTTAATGCTTAATAAGGGTTAGTTAATGCTTAATAAGGGTTAGTTAATGCTTAATAAGCATTAACTAACCCCTAATTAACAGTTAACTAATGTGTAATTTACTAATGGTGTTCATGTTAACGTAGGTATTAATTTATACATTATTTAATAGTTTATAAAGATGGCTATTAAATAATGTATAAATGAATACCTTAGTTAACATGAACACCATTAGTAAATGATTACCAGACACATTATCTAACTGTTAATTAAGGGTTAGTTAATGCTTATTAAGCATTAACTAACCCTTAACTTAGTGACCCTTATTGTAAAGTGTTACCTTTAAATCATTGTTTACATTCGAGCAAGCCAATGCCATCGCTAGAAACATTTGTGGCTTAGAAATAAACATAATTCTGCACCGTCATGCTTTGTTGTCACTGAACTTTTATTGATTACATCGTATCGTGATTGTATCAAATTGTGAACCTAATATCGCGTATCACCCAATCCCTAATACATAGCACAAGGTGGTAATAGCAAGCTGTAACCTGAGAAACGCGTGACCCAAGATGAAAAACCATATAAACTAAAATTATTCCATTGTCCTAAATTAAACATACTAAATGTAGTCATTGGAGGGATGTTTCTTCACAGTATGTGTGCACAACTGCATTCTTTGACTCACTTATTTCATCATTCAATTTCCAAGCAGCAGTCATTTACACACAGGGTGTAGTAAATGAGTTTGTATAACAAGATTACAGTATTACAAATGCATAATTTGTGATACTGCAGCCAGCTTGGCGCAACATTGACTCACTTGGAATTAGAAACCTATGCTTTACTATAAGAGCTGAACTCAAAGTGTTGCAGCAGTCAGGCTCACCAAAGTGGAAAAACGATTAAAAATACTTGAAAAAGTAGAGGTATAACATTGAAGGAGATCAGAAATGTATTTTGGTCCTAAACCATTTAGTGCTTTATAAACATGCAACAGAATTTTAAACTCAATTCTGTGGCACACAGGAAGCCAATGCAGTGATCTCAGCACTGGAGTGATGTGGTCCATGTTCTTAGTCCTGGTCTGAATCCTGGCAGCAGCATTCTGGATGAGCTGCAATTGCTTACTAAAAATAAATGCATTTTTTCAAGTATTTCAAGGTCCTGCTTGGACATGAATTTTTTAATTCTTGCAATATTTTTAATGTGATAGTAGGCAGATTTTGTAATTGTCTTGATGTGGCTGTTGAAGTTTAGGTCAGAGTCCATAACTACACCAAGAAAGCCTGGATAAATGATGTACTGGTGTTCTCATTGATATACCGTCTTGAGATTCCATCTGTCCTGGTATGGATCTCAGCAGTGACAGTCATCTCAAAGAAAACACAGCAGTGGTAAGAGAGAGCAACATCAGTAGCCACAACCTTAGAGATATTAAGACCTTTTGACATAATTAAGTCCAGTGTGTGGCCCTTGCAGTGGGTGGGCCCTGGCACATGCTGAATCAGTCCAAAATTGTCCAGAACATAGTGCAGTTCTCTGGCACTACTGTCCTTAGTGTTATCAATATGAATGTTAAAATCACCAACGATAGCCAGACAGTCAGAGTCAATACATATGATAGACAGCAGCTGCGTGAAGTCATTTTTGAAGTATTTTTAAAGAGTATTTTGGTGGCCTGTAAACAGTTAAAAGTAAAACACGAGAGGATGATTTCAATACAAGAGCAAGCTATTCAAAGGTTGCAAACTTTCCAAATGATATCTGCCTGCACTGGAAAACATCCCACTACTATAATTGGAGAGTGGTTTGTGTGTTTGTGTGTCCCACCATGGAGGACAGGGGAGGACAAGAGAGGAGAGGAGGAGAGGAGACAAGGAGAGGAGGAGAGGAAAGGAGAATAGAGGAGAGGAGAGGAGGACAGGAGGAGAGGAGACAAAGAGAGGAGGAGAGAGGAGAGGAGACAAGGAGAGGAGGAGAGGATAGGAGGAGAGAAGACAAGGAGGAGAGGAGAGGAGACAAGGAGAGGAGAAGAGGAGAGGACAGGAGGAGAGGAGAGAGGAGAGGAGAGGAGGAGGTTATAAATTCTAGTTATTATAAAGGGCTGCCACTCCACCTCCTTTCTTGTCTACTCTGACTTCGTTCATAAAACAAAAATTAGGAGGGGCTGATTCAAATAAGAACAGCTCCACTATTATTTTGGTCTAACCAAGTTTCAGTTAAAAACATCAAATCGAATTGGCGTTCTGCGATAAAATCATTGCCTGCTAAAGACCTGACATTCAATAAGGCCAAGGCTGTGTTAACAACATTCTCCGGACTGAGATGTCCCTGAGCAGAATGCAGCTTGTGAGAGATTGTGCATCCTTCTGCTTTGAGACCAGTTGGTCCAGAACATCCTTCTGCTTGGTCTCAAGTAGAAGGATGTTCTGGACCAATTGATGCACACACACATGCACTGAAGTAAAAATAGCTGACACACCAGATGTCCCCCGGATCCCCTGGTGATCAAGTCACATAATGCAGTTCCGTCGATCGGTCTGTTCTTTCGTTCGTCCATCTATCCATAACCACTGATCAGATTTTGATGAAAATTATAGAGCTCACCAATGCGTTCGGGCATTTTCAAAATTACACTAAGGGGGGCACTACAATTACTGGTCACAAATTTAAAAAAATTATGTTTTGAGTGGCATGAAATTTGGTGAATTTATCCAGCTGTGCTTCCAGGGCCATCATTGTATGCCACATTGGATTTTACCCCATTTTGAGTTTTCTGAAAAACAGTTTAGTCTAGTCTACAGTTCTCCCCTGAAGGCTTTTCCTTTATGTACTTAATTGGTCCAGAACATATGGACACATATTAGAAGAAGTGAAATTAGCTACTGAGACCATAAATCTCTTGTCGAAAAAATATATTGACTTTATTATTTTGAGTGAGAAGTTGAGCTGTGGTCCCATTGACTTGAATGGAGTTGGGCGGGATTTAGAGTCTTTTTGGAGCTCACCCCAGCGGACATTAGAGGAACCACTTCCTGATTGGCTTCAAAATTCACCTGTGGTTTTGGCCGCTTGGTCCAGAATGGGGATTGGACTATTTATACAATCAGATAATCAGCCAATAGGGGGTACCACAAATGTAAAAAAAAATTAACAACTAGCAGACAACGCAAGTGGCCCTACAAAAATATGTTTGACCTTTTTTCACAATTGTATTACTTATTTTATCTGATTTATTGGAAGACAGCTGCAAACCACATGGTATAAGCCGTTACTGATTGGCCCAGAGGGCGACTGCGCATAGGTGTGGACTCGAATCACATGACTTGGACTCGAGTCACAAATTTGATGACTTTAGACTCGACTTGACAAAATCAAAAAAGACTTGCAACTCCACTTGGACTTTAACACCAATGACTCGTGACTTCACTTGGACTTGAGCCTTTTGACTTGAAAAGACTTGATACCTTCCCCCAAACCCAAAGATTAAAAAGTATGTTATTTAAAAAGTGTGCCATGAATCAATTAATTTCCCTTCATTTTCTGAATCAACTAACGTTAACGCTATTCATTCCCAGCAAGTTGACACTTCATTTCCCAGATCCACTTTGTTTGAACCAATCTGACAGCATCCAATCAAGTTGCAGGAGAGAACCATGAAGAAGTAACGTTACATTACTGAGCGGCAGTTGGAAAAAATGATACCAAAGATAATTTCGTTCGCGTACAAAAACTACAAAAACGAATTGCAGTATGCAAAATGTGCGGGTCAAAAATTACAGATGGAGATGCAACAACTTCCAACTTCGTTCGACATTTGAAGCTGCACAAAGAACGGTAAGTCGAGGCTAATAAATGAACGTAATTAGCGAGCCAATGCTTAGCTAATGTTACAGCTATCCGTTGCGTCCACCGCAGAGCCACCCCCCCCCCCACCATAACACAGGCTCCGTGTCGGCCATTGTACAGCAATGATCTGTTTAAACAGACGAGAGTGTTGCGGGTTCCCTCCCCGACTCGTACTTTGATGTTCACCTGAAACGAGATGACAAATCGGCTTCTAAAAAAGCAATCATGATTTGTGTAAATGTAATATATTATTACTCTGTTGTTAAAATGGCATTACATTTGGTGAAGAGCGCATTATGACTCGAAACTCAAAGTTTAGGACTTGGGACTTGACTTGGGACTTGACTCGGGACTTGCCCGTCTTGACTTGGGACTTGACTTGGGACTTGAGTGCAAAGACTTGAGACTTACTTGTGACTTGCAAAACAGTGGCTTGGTCCCACCTCTGCGACTGCGTCATTAGTGGGGGATGACATGTTTACTGTTTCCTTATTCTATGACGTTTTACAATAAAACCAAGTTGAAAGATACTGGAGTTTTGTTATATGGTATACCAACCGACTTGCCACACTCGATTCAGGGATTCAGTGTCTTACTCATGGACACTGCAGCAGGGTGGGGGTTTAAACCTGGGTCCTCTGGTTGAATTATAGTGTTATTACGAACTACACCACCCTGCTGTCTTAACATTAATAGTCATTGTAGATCGTTAGGGTTAGGGTTTTTGCTTTCTTTTGACACTTATGATCTTTCCTTCTCCCAAAAAAACAACCACACACAGGACAGAAAATACAGCCGTTTTTACTTTATAGAAGACAGCCTCATCCATTTTGCAAAAATAATTCTATAATACACAAAAAACTGCTTAGTCTGAAAATTTCAATTTCATAGTAACAGACTCTCCAAGAACAGGTTCAAAGCTATCAGAGAGAGAGAGGAAGAGAGACTGACAGCGGCTCACAGACAGAAAGAGAGGGAGACGGAATAAGAGTTAGGCAGACAGACAGAAATTCTGAGACAGAAAGCAATACAAACAGGAAAGCAGGGGAAAGCATAAAACTGAACTGGATTCATAAGAGATCATGTATTTTAAAAAGAGAGAAGGTTGTGCAGGAAAAACACCTTTTGAGGCATGCAGTGAATGTAGGAAATGTTTTTTTTTTGGTTTTTTTTTATAATTCACATGAAAATGTAGATTCACAGCAACAGTCCAGATACAAAATACAAACAAATGCAAACAAATAGGGAAACTAAAGTTTTGTCTTTATACTATCACACAATAACAGACAGGTTTGTGAACTATAATGTAGGCTGATGTAAACACTAGGAGAAGAAATCCCTCACTTTCTCTTGATGTCACAGCTCCCATTTGAGGCCATTTTGAGGTGGCCATTTTATGTCCTTCCTCTTAAACATTTTGTTGAGGGGCAACTTGAAAGCATAGCCATATTAGCCAAGGTCCCACACTGACCGTAGCCAGTCCCATACAGAATTGCTCCATCTATACATTGAAGTGATGCGTTGACATTTTGAACTGAAGTCTGTTATAGATCTTTTGGTGGGTACTTTAAACATCATGGGGGAAAAAAAAAAAGTGTCTTTCAGCTACCCTGCTAGCAGTCCTAGCATTCCTCACAGAAACCACTGGGCACTGCTAGCTGCAAATGACCTCATTAATTAGCTTACTGCAGCTAGTGGTATCCAATGGTTTTGAGGAAAGCTTACGGTGACCAGATGTCCCGGTTTGTCTGGGATTGTCCCGGTTACAAGATGGGTGTCCCGAGTCGCAACAAATATCTGTAAAACACTAAAATGTCCCGGTTTTCAACATTCACTACCAAATTGTCCCGGTTTTCCCCACAATTAAAATAATAATAATAGTATTATACTTGTTTTCAGCGCTTACATAGACGTTTATCATGTTCTGTCCCGCTCATTATTACCGAACCCAATCAAAAAACATAAACAATGAATGTTTTGGTGGATTTTTGGAGACAAAGCATCATTTTTCGTTTGCTGAGGCGCTATCCATGGTGCTGAAAGGTGCAGTCACTAGGTGGGCTAAGCACTGAAATAATTGTCCCCCATCCTGATGAAAACGCCTATAGCACGTGCATGAACCTGCGGTACACTCAAGGGTCCCGGTTTGGGGGTTTGAAAACCTATGCGCAGTCGCCCAGAGGGCGACTGCGCATAGGTGTGGACTCGAATCACATGACTTGGACTCGAGTCACAAATTTGATGACTTTAGACTCGACTTGACAAAATCAAAAAAGACTTGCAACTCCACTTGGACTTTAACACCAATGACTCGTGACTTCACTTGGACTTGAGCCTTTTGACTTGAAAAGACTTGATACCTTCCCCCAAACCCAAAGATTAAAAAGTATGTTATTTAAAAAGTGTGCCATGAATCAATTAATTTCCCTTCATTTTCTGAATCAACTAACGTTAACGCTATTCATTCCCAGCAAGTTGACACTTCATTTCCCAGATCCACTTTGTTTGAACCAATCTGACAGCATCCAATCAAGTTGCAGGAGAGAACCATGAAGAAGTAACGTTACATTACTGAGCGGCAGTTGGAAAAAATGATACCAAAGATAATTTCGTTCGCGTACAAAAACTACAAAAACGAATTGCAGTATGCAAAATGTGCGGGTCAAAAATTACAGATGGAGATGCAACAACTTCCAACTTCGTTCGACATTTGAAGCTGCACAAAGAACGGTAAGTCGAGGCTAATAAATGAACGTAATTAGCGAGCCAATGCTTAGCTAATGTTACAGCTATCCGTTGCGTCCACCGCAGAGCCACCCCCCCCCCACCATAACACAGGCTCCGTGTCGGCCATTGTACAGCAATGATCTGTTTAAACAGACGAGAGTGTTGCGGGTTCCCTCCCCGACTCGTACTTTGATGTTCACCTGAAACGAGATGACAAATCGGCTTCTAAAAAAGCAATCATGATTTGTGTAAATGTAATATATTATTACTCTGTTGTTAAAATGGCATTACATTTGGTGAAGAGCGCATTATGACTCGAAACTCAAAGTTTAGGACTTGGGACTTGACTTGGGACTTGACTCGGGACTTGCCCGTCTTGACTTGGGACTTGACTTGGGACTTGAGTGCAAAGACTTGAGACTTACTTGTGACTTGCAAAACAGTGGCTTGGTCCCACCTCTGCGACTGCGTCATTAGTGGGGGATGACATGTTTACTGTTTCCTTATTCTATGACGTTTTACAATAAAACCAAGTTGAAAGATACTGGAGTTTTGTTATATGGTATACCAACCGACTTGCCACACTCGATTCAGGGATTCAGTGTCTTACTCATGGACACTGCAGCAGGGTGGGGGTTTAAACCTGGGTCCTCTGGTTGAATTATAGTGTTATTACGAACTACACCACCCTGCTGTCTTAACATTAATAGTCATTGTAGATCGTTAGGGTTAGGGTTTTTGCTTTCTTTTGACACTTATGATCTTTCCTTCTCCCCAAAAAAACAACCACACACAGGACAGAAAATACAGCCGTTTTTACTTTATAGAAGACAGCCTCATCCATTTTGCAAAAATAATTCTATAATACACAAAAAACTGCTTAGTCTGAAAATTTCAATTTCATAGTAACAGACTCTCCAAGAACAGGTTCAAAGCTATCAGAGAGAGAGAGGAAGAGAGACTGACAGCGGCTCACAGACAGAAAGAGAGGGAGACGGAATAAGAGTTAGGCAGACAGACAGAAATTCTGAGACAGAAAGCAATACAAACAGGAAAGCAGGGGAAAGCATAAAACTGAACTGGATTCATAAGAGATCATGTATTTTAAAAAGAGAGAAGGTTGTGCAGGAAAAACACCTTTTGAGGCATGCAGTGAATGTAGGAAATGTTTTTTTTTTGGTTTTTTTTTATAATTCACATGAAAATGTAGATTCACAGCAACAGTCCAGATACAAAATACAAACAAATGCAAACAA
>NW_027284345.1:7500-12500 GCF_046629955.1 Centroberyx affinis | reverse complement strand
GTGCACTCCCTGTGTTCTCATGTTCTCCTCACATTCTTCCTGTGTTCTCCTCATGGTTCTCTCTGTTTTCCTCATGTTCTCTTTGTGTTCTCCTCATGTTCTTCCTGTCTTCTCCCCACGTTCATCTTGTGTTCTCCTCATGTTTTCCTCATGTTCTCCTCTTGTTCTCCTCTTGTTCTCTGCATGTTCTCCCTGTGTTCTCTGTATGTTCTCCCTGTGTTCTCCTCATGTTCCACCTGTGTTCTCATGTTCTCCTCATGTTCTGTCTGTGTTCTCCTCATATTCTCTGTGTTCTCCTCATGTTCTCCTGGGTTCTCCTCACATTCTCCCTGTGTTCCCCTCATGTTCTCTGTGTCTCCCTGTGTTCTCCTCATGTTCTCCCCTGTGTTCTCCTCATGTTCTCCCTCTGTTCTCCTCGTGTTCTCATCTTCTGTCTGTGTTTTCCTCATAGTCTCTCTGTGTTCACCTCATGTTCTCCTCATGTTCTCCCTGTGTTCTTCTCATGTTCTCCTTTAGTTCTCCTCGTGTTCTCCCTGTGCTCTCCTCATTTTCTCCCTGTGTTCTCCTTATGTTCTCCCTGTGTTCTCCTCGTGTTCTCGCTGTGTTCTCCTCATGTTCTCTTCAAGTTCTCCTCATGTTCTCTGAGTTCTCCTGGTTTCCTCCTACAGTCCAAACATGCAGGTCAGTTCTTCCTAGTTGTGAGTGTGTTTGATGTAGTACAGTATATAGTGATGTAGTATAGTATATATTGATGTAGTACAGTATGTAGAGATGTAGTACAGTATAGTGATGTAGTACAGTATATATGGATGTAGTACAGTATATAGAGATGTAGTACAGTATAGTGATGTAGTACAGTATATATGGATGTAGTACAGTATATAGAGATGTAGTACAGTATAGTGATGTAGTATAGTGATGTAGTGCAGTATATAGTGATCTAGTATAGTGATGTGGTACAGTATATAGTGATGTAGTGCAGTATATAGTGATGTAGTATAGAGATGTAGTGCAGTATATAGTGATGTAGTATAGTGATGTGGTACAGTATATAGTGATGAAGTATAGTGATGTAGTACAGTATATAGTGTTGCAGTACAGAATATAGTGATGTAGTACAGTACAGTGATGTAGTAGTGTTGTAGTACAGTAAATAGTGATGTAGTGCAGTATATAGTGATGTAGTACAGTATATAGTGATGTAGTATAGTGATGTAGTACAGTATATAGTGATGTAGTATAGTGATGTAGTACAGTAAATAGTGATATAGTATAGTGATGTAGTGCAGTATATAGTGATGTAGTATAGTGATGTAATACAGTAAATAGTGATGTAGTATAGTGATGTAGTACAGTATATAGTGATGTAGTATAGTGATGTAGTACAGCATATAGTGATGTAGTATAGTGATGTAGTGCAGTATATAGTGATGTAGTACAGTATATAGTGATGTAGTATAGTGATGTAGTACAGCATATAGTGATGTAGTATAGTGTAGTGCAGTATATAGTGATGTAGTACAGCATATAGTGATGTAGTATAGTGATGTAGTGAAGTACATAGTGATGTAGTACAGCATATAGTGATGTAGTATAGTGATGTAGTGCAGTATATAGTGATGTAGTACAGTATATAGTGATGTAGTATAGTGATGTAGTACAGCATATAGTGATGTAGTATAGTATAGTGCAGTATATAGTGATGTAGTACAGCATATAGTGATGTAGTATAGTGATGTAGTGCAGTATATAGTGATGTAGCACAGCATATAGTGATGTAGTATAGTGCAGTATATAGTGATGTAGTACAGCATATAGTGATGTAGTATAGTGATGTAGTGCAGTATATAGTGATGTAGTGCAGCATATAGTGATGTAGTATAGTGATATAGTGCAGTATATAGTGATGTAGTATAGTGATGTAGTGCAGCATATAGTGATGTAGTACAGCATATAGTGATGTAGTATAGTGCAGTATATAGTGATGTAGTATAGCATATAGTGATGTAGTATAGTGATGTAGTGCAGTATATAGTGATGTAGTATAGTATATAGTGATGTAGTATAGTGATGTAGTGCAGCATATAGTGATGTAGTATAGTGATATAGTGCAGTATATAGTGATGTAGTATAGTGATGTAGTACAGCATATAGTGATGTAGTATAGTGATGTAATGCAGTATATAGTGATGTAGTATAGTGATGTAGTGCAGCATATAGTGATGTAGTACAGCATATAGTGATGTAGTATAGTGCAGTATATAGTGATGTAGTACAGCATATAGTGATGTAGTATAGTGATGTAGTGCAGTATATAGTGATGTAGTATAGTGATGTAGTACAGCATATAGTGATGTAGTACAGTGTTGTACTACATCACTGCTTGCTTTTTTAATGACAAATTAAAACTATTAGACTGACTATCAACGTCACACAGTCAGACAATAAAACTATGCCGTCTCTACGAACACCTAGAAATAATTTTACTATTTTGTCACAATTTAATACTATTGACCAAAAAACCCTGGAGGAAACAGTTCGGCATCTTAAATCATCGACATGTCTCGACACACTGCCGTCTGACTTCTTTAAAACTATTTTTAACTCTGTAAAAACTGATTTGCAGCAAATAGTTAATGGCTCACTGCTATCAGGCACCTTCCCAAGGTCATTAAAAATAGCTGCCATTAAGCCACTCTTAAAAAAGAGAACTCTGGATACCTCTGTGTTAAACAACTATAGACCTGTCTCAAATCTTCCGTTTATAGCTAAGATCATTGAGAAAGTAGTTTTTAATCAACTCAGCAATTTTTTTTAACTCAAATGGTCTTTTTGACAAATTTCAATCAGGCTTCCGACCTCATCACAGTACTGAAACAGCACTCATAAAAATGTTAAATGACATACGGCTGAATACTGATTCAGGTAAAATATCAGTTCTGGTTTTATTAGATCTCAGTGCGGCATTTGATACTGTAGATCACAGAATATTGCTGGACAGGTTGGAAAATTGGTTTGGACTTTCCGGAGCAGTCCTTAATTGGTTCAGGTCTTATTTAGAAGGCCGGAGTTACTTTGTCACCATTGGCAGTTATGAATCTGACAGAGTGGCTATGACATGTGGAATCCCCCAGGGATCAGTTCTCGGACCTCTTTTGCTGATGATACTCAGATATATCCGGCTCTCTCACCAGATGACTTCAGCCCAATAGACTCTCTGTGTCATTGTTTAGACCAGATAAATAATTGGATGAGCCAAAATTTTCTTCAATTAAATAAAGGCCAAAACAGAGACTATTGTGTTTGGTAACAAAGAGAAGAGAATTAATATTAGTAAACAGCTCAACTCTCAGGCTCTAAAAACCAAAGACCAAGTCCGAAATCTTGGTGTTCTAATAGACTCAGATCTCATTTTCACCAGCCATATCAAAGCAATCACTAAAACAGCCTTCTATCATCTTAAAAATACAGCCAGAATCAAGGGTTTGGTGTCCCACAAAGACCAAGAGAAGCTCATCCATGCTTTTATTTCCAGTAGGGTAGACTATTGTAATGGTCTCTTAACTGGTCTCCCTAAAAAGACCATTAAACAGCTGCAGCTCATTCAGAATGCTGCTGCTAGAGTTGTATCCAGGACCAGGAGAACAGAGCACATTACTCCAGTTCTAAAATCTTTACACTGGCTTCCAGTTTGTTACAGAATAGATTTTAAAGTGCTGCTACTAGTCTACAAATCACTGAATGGTCTGGCCCAGAATACATCTCTGATATGCTTAAGGAATATAAACTGAGTAGGGCTCTTAGATCCATGGACTCAGGTCAGCTGGTAGAGCCCAGAGCCCAAACTAAACATGGTGAAGCAGCATTTATCTGTTATGCTGCATGCAACTGGAACAAACTGCCAGAAGATCTTAGACATGCCCCAAATGTAGCAATTTTTAAATCCAGGTTAAAAACAACATGTGCCTACAATTGAGGGATAGTATGTACTTTGTATTTTCTTTTTACTACTTATCTTTTAATTATTACTCTCTTCTTAACTACTATTTTATGTACTTTGTAGGGATAGTATGTACTTTGTATTTTCTTTTTATTACTGTTTTTTTTAATTATATTATTCTCTTTTTAACTACTATTTTATGTACTTTGTACTTTCTTTTAATTATATATGGATGTTCCTTTTGCTTTTATGTATGTAAAGCACACTGAATTGCCCCTGTGTACAAAATGTGCTATATAAATAAATTTGCTTGCTTGCTTGTAGTGCAGTATATAGTGATGTAGTATAGTGATGTAGTACAGTATATAGTGTAGTGCAGTATATAGTGATGTAGTATAGTGATGTAGTACAGTATATAGTGATGTAGTGCAGTATATAGTGATGTAGTATAGTGATGTAGTACAGTATATAGTGATGTAGTATAGAGATGTAGTACAGTATATAGTGATGTAGTGCAGTATATAGTGATGTAGTACAGTGTATATAGTGATGTAGTGCAGTATATAGTGATGTAGTATAGTGATGTAGTACAGTATATAGTGATGTAGTATAGTGATATAGTACAGTATATAGTGATGTAGTGCAGTATATAGTGATGTAGTATAGTGATGTAGTACAGTATATAGTGATGTAGTATAGAGATGTAGTACAGTATATAGTGATGTAGTGCAGTATATAGTGATGTAGTACAGTGTATATAGTGATGTAGTGCAGTATATAGTGATGTAGTATAGTGATGTAGTACAGTATATAGTGATGTAGTATAGTGATATAGTACAGTATATAGTGATGTAGTGCAGTATATAGTGATGTAGTATAGTGATGTAGTACAGTATATAGTGATGTAGTATAGAGATGTAGTACAGTATATAGTGATGTAGTGCAGTATATAGTGATGTAGTATAGTGATGTAGTGCAGTATATAGTGATGTAGTACAGTATATAGTGATGTAGTATAGTGATGTAGTACAGTATATATAGTGATGTAGTGCAGTATATA
>NW_027284345.1:0-2500 GCF_046629955.1 Centroberyx affinis | reverse complement strand
TATTATAACATGTTAATAATTTTATTATAACATATTAATACTGTTATTATAACATTAATACTGTTATTATAACACTAATACTGTTATTATAACATGTTGATACTGCTATTATAACATGTTAATAATTTTATTATAACATGTTAATACTGTTATTATAACATATTTATACTGTTATTATAACACTAATACTGTTATAACATGTTAATAATTTTATTATAACATGTTAATACTGTTATTATAACATGTTAATAATTTTATTATAACATTAATACTGTTATTATAACACTAATACTGTTATTATAACATGTTAATAATTTTATTATAACATGTTAATACTGTTATTATAACATGTTAATTTTATTATAACATTAATACTGTTATTATAACACTAATACTGTTATTATAACATGTTAATAATTTTATTATAACATTAATACTGTTATTATAACACTAATACTGTTATTATAACATGTTAATAATTTTATTATAACATGTTAATACTGTTATTATAACATGTTAATAATTTTATTATAACATGTTAATACTGTTATTATACTACTTTCACTCTTCCTCCAGGTCTGAGGATCATGTTGTTGCATCATCAAAGTTCTAATAAAGTCTTTTGTTTTACCAAAATGCAGCTTTCAGGAGCTAAAGCTAATGCTAAAGCTAGCTCTCTGATGACATCACTTCCTGTGAACACACAGGTGAGCAGGACACAAATATAAACTTTACTGTTATTCAGAACCTCTTGTTCACATATTAAACCTCCAGGTTCATTAATAAAAGTGAAGGAGGAGCAGAGTTCACACTGCAGCTGCTGGGAACCAATCAGATCTGCTGCTGGGAACCAATCAGATCTGCTGCTGGGAACCAATCAGATCTGCTGCTGGGAACCGATCAGATCTGCTGAAGTTTGATGGAACCTGAAACTGAAACGTAGATTTCCCCTCGAACGTTTCAGGCAGTTTGTTCTGCTCATGTTTCATGAATGAAACTCAACGTGAGAAAAAACACAAAGAGTCCATTAAGCTGCTTAAAGCAACACACACACACACACACACCACACACACACACACACACCACACACACACACACACACACACACACACACACACACACACACACACCACACACACACACACACACACACACACACACACACACACACACACACACACCACACACACACACCACACACACACACACACACACACACACACACACACACACACACACACACCACACACACACACACACACACACACACACACACACACACACACACACACACACACACTGTAAATCCATTGAGTTCTCAGTCATTAGATGAATGAACAGATTAAGAGAGAGAAGGATGAGAGACGATGAGTTGAGTGTAAAAACATCACTCCTCTGTCCAGGGCCTTCCTCTCTTTACACCACTCCTCCTCCTCCTCCTCCTCCTCCTCTTCCTCCTTCTTCTTCTTCTTCTTCTTCTCCTTCTTCCTCCTCTTCCTCCTCCTCCTCTTCTTCTTCCTCCTTCTCCTCCTTCTCCTCCTCTTCTTCCTCCTTCTCCTCCTCCTTCTCCTCCTCTTCTTCCTCCTCAGGCAGACAGGCAGACAGGCAGACAGACAGGTAGACAGACAGACAGACAGGCAGACAGGCAGACAGACAGGTAGACAGGCAGACAGACAGACAGGCAGACATGCAGACAGGCAGACAGACAGGTAGACAGGCAGACAGGCAGACAGACAGGCAGACAGACAGGTAGACAGGCAGACAGGCAGACAGGCAGACAGACAGGTAGACAGGCAGACAGACAGGTAGACAGGCAGACAGACAGGCAGACAGACAGGCAGACAGACAGACAGACAGACAGGCAGACAGACAGGTAGACAGGCAGACAGACAGGCAGACAGACAGGCAGACAGACAGGCAGACAGACAGACAGACAGACAGACAGACAGGCAGACAGACAGGCAGACAGACAGGCAGACAGACAGGCAGGCAGACAGACAGACAGACAGACAGACAGGCAGACAGGCAGACAGACAGACAGACAGGCAGACAGGCAGACAGGCAGACAGACAGACAGGCAGACAGACAGGCAGACAGGCAGACAGGCAGACAGACAGGCAGACAGACAGACAGACAGACAGACAGGCAGACAGGCAGACAGGCAGACAGACAGGCAGACAGACAGGCAGACAGGCAGACAGACAGGCAGACAGACAGACAGACAGACAGACAGACAGACAGCCTCGATGGGAAGAGGAACAGTTCTTCGGTTCTTTGTCTGATCTCATTTATTAGAACCTGAGCAGAGAAAAGACTCGACGGAACCGATGACGACAAAACTGTCAGACGACCTCGTTCTACCTTCACTGCAACGTTCTGTCTCTAGTCTAGTGTAGCGGTTCTACATAGAACCATGAAGACCCAGAGAACTCTGACTGGTTTCCAGTAAAACCCTGGTAAATCAGACTAAAGAACCCAATGTGGTTCTTAAAAATGTCTT
>NW_027284344.1:0-12700 GCF_046629955.1 Centroberyx affinis | reverse complement strand
TAGATTACATGTTGTAGATTACATGTT
The DNA here is from genome assembly GCF_046629955.1 of Centroberyx affinis. Classification (NCBI taxonomy): domain Eukaryota; kingdom Metazoa; phylum Chordata; class Actinopteri; order Beryciformes; family Berycidae; genus Centroberyx; species Centroberyx affinis. The sequence goes on along the minus strand of NW_027284344.1, from coordinate 12,673 downwards.
GTATGTTGTATGTTGTATGTTGTATGTTCCCGCACCATGAGCTGGATTCTGGTCCAGCAGCAGGAATTGTTCTGGACATTTCCACCTGTCAGTCACATGAGCAGGTTAGCTAACGCTTCAGTTCAGCAGCTGAAACGGTTAGCTTCAGGTTAGCTTCAGGTTAGCTTCAGGTTAGCTTCAGGTTAGCTTCAGGTTAGCCTCAGGTTAGCTTCAGGTTAGCTTCAGGTTCATGAAAACTTGTCATGAGTTGAATTGAACCACCTCTGACCTCTGACCTCTGACCTCCTCGCTGTGTTCACTCCCTTCATATTGATCAGTGACAGTGCTGCAGATGGGCTGTGATGTCATCAGCCTGTCCCGGTGCAGGATGTGGCCCCCGAGCGCCGGGATCTAAACTCTCAGGAAATCAAACCGCCTCTCCGAGATTTTTGACTCGGTGTCAAAGAACGACTCGACGGCTTCAGATTCGGAGCCGTGATTCTTCCCGACAAGCGAGCGAACGTGTCATCAGCTCCTCAGATCCGGACTCTTTTCTGCTCCTCTCTTCTCTGCCGGGTGTTAGCGCCACTCAAACTTCGGAGCGTCTCGATGTTACAAAGCCAGACAGATGAAATGTGGCGTTTCGTGCCGCCCCGAGAAAACCGGAAGATACGGAAACACCAAAGAAACCGTTTCCATCATGCCGACACAATACAGCCATAATCAAAGTTTCTGACTCATTCAGCGATTGCTGACGCTCTGGACGAGTTTTTTTTCTCACCGTCAAATTTAAGAAACTCTGAAAGAAACGCGCGAGTCCAAAGAGAAACCTCAGCGAGCCGCGGAGTTCTGCAGAGGAGCTGAGAAAAAAAATCGACACGACTCTTTATGAATCGTTATCCCGTCCCTCCAGGGCACGGACAGGAACAGGAAGAACACAGAGTGCATGCTGGGAGATGAGCGCTCCACGCCGTACATTATGAGCTCCAGATTGTTAAGTGTCAGACTCCTGGTGCGGCGAGTTAAGAGGCGACAACAAAAGCATCTGCAGAGCCAGCGTGAGATTCACAACACAAGGCCGCTGTCAGCAGGAGGCAGGCAGCCGCACATCTGGACGCTAAGATTCACAATTCTTTATTTAATTGCAAAATATATATAATTAATTTGTAGATAAGCAGACGCCCTTTACCACTCTTACATATTTGCATCCTTTGTTACAGCTGGTGGCTGCTGAACCGTTTCGAGGGGAGCGCTGTGAAGAAGCCCCCCCCCACCCCACCCCACCCCACACACACACACACACACACACACACACACACACACACCACCCCCCGCTGGGATTTGAGGCAGCTATTTACTGTGTTTACAAGCCCATAAGCCGAGACAATACAAGATAGGCCGGCTGGCCGATTTGAACTCGTCTAATAATCCGAGGAAAGTTTCTGCAGCGAAGACCAGCTGCGTGTTTCCTGTTCATCTGACATGTGACCAGAGGCTGCGTCCACACTGCAAGCCTTACTGCTCAGTTCACATTTATTGCTCAGATCAGATTTTTTTGTTTGGCTGCTCACATTATTTTTTACACGGAGGCCGGTGAAGTCGGTTCACGCTTTCAGTTATAAGTCGATGTGCAGCGGAAGCCGGCGAATTCGTGAGCAGATGATAACGAGGACGAGGAGAAAGAGAGACACATTTTTTATTATTTTTTTTAGCTTTTTGTGGAGCGATGGCTGCTCCTTCTGTCCGGAGGCCTGTGTGGATGTGGAGTCGGAGCCAGGAGCGGTGGATCGTGACCTGAACGGCTTCACCGAAACAGATTTCATCCAAAATTTCACCCCGAATCCTTCTGAGGTCTGACGGCTCACTGTCCTCCACTGCCTCCATCACAGCCGTCCTCCATGTCTGTTTTCACAGAGACTCCCGCCAGCGCAGGATTGTGCCGAATGTCGATCTCCAGTGACGTGAAAGTCGCATGAATTCTGATGACTGTTCAGACTGAGGTCGCATTGCAAAAAAATCAGACCTGTATCTGATTTAGGAGAGCATATGAAAGTGACCCGAATCAGAATTGAAAAGTTCAGATTCCATGTGATTTGTGCCGTTCACACTGTTATGAAAAAAAACAGATCTGAGTCACATATGAGCAAAAAAATCAGATTTGGGCGACTTCTGCCTGCAGTCTGAACGTAGCCAAAGATGTTTAATGGACTTTGTTACGATCTGTTTCTGTTTGGCATTTCCAAATTATGGTATTTCCACAGATCCATCTTTTTTCCAGGCGGTTCAGTTTCACACTCTCCAGATATTTTGTTGGTGAGAAATTAACAGCAGCCTGCGGTAAACTTGTTATCGATGTTTCAGGTGTGAAACGTTCCTGCAGCTTCAGAAACGTTTCACACCTGAAACATCGATCATTTCCTCTGCGGCTCGTTATGAAACTGAAATGCTGACGAACACGAAGGAGCCGGAGGAAGGTTCTCAGGAAGAAGAAACTATTTTTTTCCTTCAGTGTTTCAACCTGTGAAGAAACACCAGTGACTTCTTCTTCTTCTTCTTCTTCTTCTTCTTCTTCTTCTTCTTCTCACCACAGCAGGTGTTCAGGAGCACATCACACCACACACAGTAACAACCTGCTTTACAGCTCACATGTTAGAATCCACATGATTCATTATTAATTTTGGATCTCCTTTTGGAACATGTGATATTGGCTATTTTTGTTTTGTTTGTCAAGACTCTATCGCATGTTTTCAGTTTTGTTTCTTTTTTGTCGATTTAATGGATTTTCTTGTTTTCTTTCTTATTTATTCAATCATTAATTTATATTTTGTTGTTAGGTGTTTGAAATAAACACATCATCATCAGTTACTTGGTGTTTATTTAGAACTTGACAAAATAATGACCAGTTTCTCCTTCTCACCACATTCTTCCATTCCAGATATTATCCTGCTCATACTGTCCATACTCATCGGCCGTTCCTTTTATATCACAATGTAATATATAAATATATAAATATATATCTATATATAAATATATATATAAAGCCTTGGCTGTAAGAGCTGCATAAGGGATTTCTCCCCAGTGGGATGAGGATGACTCACGCTCTTCATCCTCTGCTCATAAATAGAGCTGATGACATCATGAGGAGGAGAAACAGTTTCCAATCCTCCTCTGTCAGTGTGTGTGTGTGTGTGTGCGTGCATGCGTGTGTCTGTCTGTGTGTGTGTGTGTGTGTGTGTGTGTGCGTGCATGCGTGTGTCTGTGTGTGTGTGTCTGTGTGTGTGTGTGTGTGTGTGTGTGTGTGTGTGTGTGTGTGTTGTTTGTAGGGGTTCTGACCTCTGTACCTGCCTCGCTCCTGACAGAGCAGCATTTCATACAAAGGAAGGAAAGAACACACACACACACACACTTATGCACATGCACGTATACATGCATGTACACACATACATGCACTCACACACACACACAAATAAATAAGTGTACAAACACACATGTGTACAGAAGAGTCAGAAACACACACTCACACACACACATCCACCTGCAGTCACGTGTGGGCGCAGAAACACGTTGTGTACACACATGCAGTCACACACACATGCACTGACATCATTTCACACACATACATACACCGACAGATACATGCACAAACACACACACACCACACACACACACACACACACACACACACACACACACACACACACTAGCTCCCGGGGGGGAACAGGCGTCTATATGGGACTCAGAAAAACAGTGGCTGTGTGTGTGTGTGTGTGTGTGTGTGTGTGTGTGTGTGTGTGTGTGAATAGTGGAGATTGACTCCTGCTGTTTTTGCACTCCCCCCCCCCCCCTCCATGTGAGTAAACCCTCCAGCTCCACACCTCACCTCTGATTCATTTTACACTCAGTAATGCGTCCAGAATGCGTCTCTCGTCTCTCGTCTCTCGTCTCTCGTCTCTCGTCTCTCGTCTCTCGTCTCTCGCTCGGCTCGCTCAGCGCCGTCCTCTGCCTCACTGGAACTGAGGAATTATTTATTTGCAGGTTTTTCTGCAGCTGGAGAAACTGAGCGGAGAGCCGGGTGAAATCTGACTGGAGGACAGAGAGGAGGGAGAGGTGCTTAATGTTAATACCTTCATTTATTTCAACAGTGGAGCGGGGGGGAGAGAGAGAGACAGACAGAGAGAGCGACAGAGAGAGAGAGAGAGAGAGACAGAGGGAGAGAGAGAGAGAGAGAGAGCGACAGAGAGAGCGACAGAGAGAGAGAGAGAGAGAAACAGAGAGAGAGAGAGAGCGACAGAGAGAGAGAGAGAGAGACAGAGGGAGAGAGAGAGAGACAGAGAGAGAGAGACAGAGAGAGAGAGAGAGAGACAGAGAGAGAGAGAGAGAGACAGAGAGAGAGAGAGAGAGAGAGAGAGAGATCTGGAGAGAAAGGCTCCAATAAAAGCTGTGTTCACCTGCAGTCGATGCCACTAATAAAACATTCGCCATTTTGATCTATCCGGCACATTAAAGTGTCACTTCCTCATTGTGGAGCATGCTCAGTGCGGGCCGAGGCTCCGGCCGCTCCGCCGCAGCTTACTGTCACCGAGAATTCACCGCCGAGCGGCTAATGAGCCGCTGATATGCGCTGCTCCCAGACCAGCAAACAAACATACAAATCACAGGGAAAGCAGGTTATTGGAAATAATGACAATTTACACCCAACTCTGCAGCAGCAGAACCTTTACTCTGTTCCTCTGAGGAAACAACACAAATAATCCTGTTTTCAAAAAATAAAAGAGAGAGAGAGAGAGAGAGAGAGAGACAAGAAGAACACAAGAGTAAAGATTAAAGGCTTATTAGTGTATCTGCTGGTCCTGCAGGCGGAGGATTACACAGATCCTCATGTGAGCTGCAGGGAGCTGAACTGGATCCTCATCTCTCCATCAGCCCAGTCTGCACTCCAGACCAGCATCCTCCATGTTGACTCCATGTTGACTCCATGTGGACTCCATGTGGACTCCATGTGGACTCCATGTGGACTCCATGACCCTCTTTACACCTTGCATTAAAATGCGTTTTGGGTGATCAGATTGCAATCGGATAGTTCTTGACCACATGAAAGTTCAGGTGTAAATGCACCCGAGACGCATCGAGGACGGATCGTGATCCGATCGGCCAAACCGCCTCCGGAGGTGGTCTGGGACGCATCGAGACCACACTGAACACAAGTGGAAATGCAACTGTGTTTTCAATCCACATACAACAACTACGTGGAGGAAATACGTAATCGTGCCGACTTTCGTCTTTGGCGTTCCAGTTGTTGAAGACGCTTCTTCCCCCGCTTCCTAAAGCAGGCAGAAGTCCATACGATAGCGCGGCTTCACAGATGGGTATCATCTTTTTTTTTTTTGGGACCCGCGCAAACGAGAGGAGGATGTGAGGTTCGGTTGTTTGAGCCGGACAGAGCGATCGGATCTCAATCGGATCTCAATGTGGACACTGGAGACACATGTTCATACCAGCTGTAAATGTAATCAGGTCAAATCACATCTAGATACAATCTGGATACGAGACACATTTTAATGCAAGGTTTAAAGGGGGCCCATGTTGACTCCATGTGGACTCCATGTGGACTCCATGTGGACTCCATGTCGAATCCTAGTTTCTCATTTCCTGCTCCTCTTCTCTGTTTGACCTGTTAGCAGGTGACAACACCTGGCTTCTTCTTCTACGACTTTAAATTGAGTTTCTCAGGTCCATCTGGTTTTGGTACTGAAGATCCTGGACAATCTTTGTTCTACATATGAACAGTTTCTGATATTTACAGTTTCTCATGTTCCACTAGTCTGTTTTCCACCTGAACTAGTTCAGTCTAAAGCAGTTTAGGTCAGGGTAAAGCAGGTTGAACAGCCAGACTCGCAATACATACGTACAGTATATATCACAATACAAAATGTGTCGATCCGTACGGTACTATAAATATAGTAAAATATAAAATACTATAATACCATAAAATACCAGGGGGGACAAACGTAAGAATAAAAAGATAAAAGGGTAAGAAGATAAAAAGTCATGGACATAAAGTAAAGTTTGGTCTAACCTCTCAGAGGTCTAACCTCTCAGAGGTCTGGAGCAGCTGCAGGAACATCTGAGAGAAGCTGGAGGAAGACCTCAGTGTTCAGGCAGGGATAGAACATGAAAGCTAAGCTTTAATATAAGAAGGTGGTTATTTAATGCTTTACAACAAGTAAAAGGACTTTAAAATCAATTCTAAAAGCTACAGGTAGCCAGCTCAGTGTTGCTTGTATTGGAGTGATGTGTCATTGTGTGTGTCAATGTCATTTCTCTTTGTTTTTATTCTGAATTACCTGTAGTTTTCCTATAGATTGTTTTGGAGGTCCAGTAAAAAGGGAATTACAGGAGTCTAGTCAGTTTGTAATGAAAGTGTGTAAAAAGCATTTCTGCATCTTTGTGAGTTAAAAAAAAAAGGTCTCACAGAAGTCTTTGTGACCATGTTAAAATGGGATTTAAGCTAATGTTAGAATCTAAAATTACTCACAAATCTGTAACTTCTGTTTTGACCTGTTCAGCATTGACTGCAGACTGCAAACTCGTTTTGCTTTAGGTCCTACAAGGAGAACTTCTGTTTTTTCTTAATTTAATTTAAAAAAGTTGTAGCTCATCCAAATATTGATGTCAGTGAGACAGGCGGTAAGGCCCTCAGAGCATTAGGGCCCTCAGAGCATTAGGCTCATCTGGTGAAACAGATATATATATAACTGTGTCATCTGTGTAGCAATGGATTGACGTTGTGACGCCTGATGATGTGACCAAGTGGGAGAATATAGAGAGAATAAAATAGGGCCGAGAATACTACCTTGAGGAATGCCATAATCGATATCAGCTGTCTGAGATACATAATGACCCAGGCTAACAAAGACCTGTCGCCCGGTTAGATAAGAGCAGAATCAATCAGAACAGTATCAGTGACCAATCAAGAAGAGGATCAGAGGCCCTCTTTACACCTTGCATTAAAATGCGTCTCGTATCCAGACTGTATCTAGATATGATTTAACCTGATTACATTTACAGCTGGTATGAACATGTGTCTCCAGTGTCCACATTGAGATCCGATTGAGATCCGATCGCTCTGTCCAGCTCAACCGAACCTCACATCCTCCTCTCGTCTGCGTGGGTCAAAAAAAAATAAATAAAAATGACTCATCCGTGAAGCCGCGCTATCGTATGGAGTAGGCACATTTATGGTTTCTGTGGTGTGCCCGGTGTTCGCGGTGCAGAGGGTCTGTGTGGCGAGTGCAGAGCTCCACAGGGGGTCTGTGGAGGGTCTGCGGGGGGTCTGCAGGGTTCTGCGGAGGGTCTGCGGGGGGTCCGCAGGGGGTCCGCAGGGGGTCTGCAGGGTTCTGCGGAGGGTCTGCAGGGGGTCTGCAGAGGGTCTGCAGAGCTCCGCAGGGGGTCTGCGGAACCTGTGAACACGAAAAACCCGTGAACACAAAAAACCTGTGAACACAAAAAAACCCGTGAACACAAAAAACCCGTGAACACAAAAAACCCGTGAACACAAAAAACCCGTGAACACAAAAAAACCCGTGAACACAAAAAACCCGTGAACACAAAAAACCTGTGAACACGAAAAACCCGTGAACACAAAAAAACCCGTGAACCAATTTTTTATTGATTCATTCTTACGTGGCTTTGGCTGCTATCGTTCCCCTTCCCCATTCCCCCTCTCAGGCTTCTTCAAAAAATAAATAAATAAATGAATGAATAAAATAAATTTAGATGTACAAGTTTTGTGCATGTGAGTATCAAGCTATCAATAGTATAACATTGTTTGGCCTATTATCTATAAAACATCTATTGTACATTAATGAAAACATTTACATAATTAGGCTGGGTTAATTAAGTAGTAAATGTATAACTGTAGTACATATACCATGGGAATAGATATCGGAAACATATTAAGATCATCCTAGGTATAACTTATTGACAGACACGGTAAAGTACAACAATAATAAAGGCTAAATAAATAAATAAATATTAAAAAAAGAGAAGAAGGGGGGTATAATAATGCTACGTATTTCATATACAGCACTGTGCAAAAGTCTCAGACACGTGTAAAAGAAAAAAAGTCAAGCAAAGCTGCCTTCAAAAATAACCAAATGAAAAGTCTCCAAATATCAAAAAAATTACCATAAAGAGCAGTCCACTGACACACCAGTGCAGAAGAAAATGAATAAACATCTAAGACACAATTTATATAAAAACAGAAGTGGGATTGATTTTTGTCTTGAAGAGGGGCAACTGTGTCTGAGGCGTCTCTCAGTTTTCTACTGAAATCATCTACAAGATCGTCGACTGAACAATTATTAGATGGAGGAAGAGAGCTGATCAGGTTTGTGAAGCTTTCTGTGGCTGCTGGTCCAGATCTCACTTTTAACACCAGCCCCAGTCTCTTGGTGTAGAAAAGGTAAAAAAACACAGAAATGATCAGAAACAGACTCCAGAGATGAGAGTCCATATAACCCTCTGATGACTAAGACTAAGCTCCATGTTATTCTGTTGTGTCAGGAACATGAATGGTGATATCAGCTCCATGTTATCCTGCTGTCAGGAACATGAATGGTGATATCAGCTCCATGTTATTCTGCTGTCAGGAACATGAATGGTGATATCAGCTCCATGTTATTCTGCTGTCAGGAACATGAATGGTGATATCAGCTCCATGTTATTCTGCTGTCAGGAACATGAATGGTGATATCAGCTCCATGTTATTCTGCTGTAGTAATCACTAATGAGACTCTTGACCATCACAGTTTCACAAGCTCTCCATCCAGATTATATTATTGTCACTTTGACATTTTTAAATTGTTGTTTACATTCTAGCAGCCAATGGCATCGCTGGAAAGATTTGAGTCTCAGAAATAAACAGAATTCTGCACGATCAGACTTTGTTGTCACTGAACTTTTATTGATCACATGGTATCCTGGTTGTATTGATCCTGAACCTCAGATCGAGTATCGAGTCGTATCAGGAGAGAAACAGATGGTCTCCAAAATATTTATTATATTCAGTATATTACAGTTTGTTATGTATTCTCCTCATGGCTCCATGTTTTAATCTCTCAAAATTTCATTCTGCTAAGAGAAAACAGCAGCAGCGAGACAAGGACGAATTAAAAAACAAAACAGTTCAGTGTGACAGAGCGGGGGGGGGGGGGGGGGGTCAGGTCCGACACGCCGCCCTCTCACCCTCCATCTGACTCTCATAAGTAATGAGGGCAGGTCGACTCGTCTTCCTGCTCTTGTATTAATCGGCGTGTCAGACAGGAGTGATGGAGGGCGAAGGACGTGACGCCGAGCCTCCCCCCCCCGCCCTTCGCCCCCCCCCCCCCCCCCCCCCCCGCCCTCTGCCCCCCGCCGCTCCCTAACGATGGCGTGTAATCCGGAGCTGATTCATGACCCCCCGCCCCCCCACATGCTGAGAGAGAGACGCCACTCTGCTGCTTTATCCTAACTTGCTCACCGCCGTCATCCCCGGCTGACATCACGTTTGTTCTATCATCATCATCATCATCATCATCATCATCAATCATCGTCGTCGCAGGTTGAGGAGCAGAGGAAGCGAGTCTGGATCTGACCCCGGAGCCGCATCCGCTCTGAACCGGCCTGCAGACTTTACACGCGGCTACAAACAGAATGCGATAATCTCTTTTTAGTGCGAGGATAATCTCCTTCTCCGATTCAGCTATCAGCAGACATCTTGTCCTCCGCTGACCCAGAAGCCTTCGTCTCGTTTCTGGTTCTGAGCTCTGAGACAAAGAGCGGAGCGAGGAGGAAGAGGAGCGACTCCGCATCCGATCTGCGCCGCCGAGCCCCGGGCGGATCAGCCGCTAAATCCCTCCGCAAAGGAAAGAGAAGAAAATACTGTGATTTTTTTTGGAGAGAATATCATGTGAAAAGAGAGGTGTGAAAAGAGAAGGAGATAAAGCAGCAAACGGGCGATGGAGCGGCGGGCCGTGAGAACGCCGCCGCTGTAATTGTTTCCAGAGGGACTTAGCGTTCGCCGCGGATTTCCACTCGGCCCCCGCCTTCATTACGACGCATTTTCCCCGTTCCTGGCACTTGTTGGCGTGGGCACCATGCCCCCCCCCCCCCTCGCCCACTACCTCTCTCTCTCTCTCTCTCTCTCTCTCTCTCTCTCTCTCTCTCTCTCTCTCTCGCTCTCTCTCTCTCTCTCACAGCGGGCCTCGCTCGCTCGGCTTGGCACAGATGGGCAAATCCAGCAGATGTTTTCTCAGGTTTTTTTTTTCGCTGCCTTTCCCTTCTCTTCTTCCCGCTCTCCTCCTGCAGAATGGATTTAGGTTGGGAGTTAATGAGGTGATTTGCATCTGTCTAAAGCTGTTTGCTGTTGATTGTTTTGAGGGAAGGACAACAGCCGAGAGAAACTTTCCTGCTATACGTCGCTGTGAGAAGACGCCCGTTTTTTCATTTGCTGGTTGTTCAGCCTCAGTAACCCCCCCCCCCCACACACACACACATACACACACACACACACACACACACACACACACACACACACACACCCTCCTCTGGGTGTGTATGCAGAGATGCATTACCAGGATGCACTTGCTTGTTTGGGTTTTGTTCAAATTTAAATCACGATCGCTGTATCTGCTGGATGCTACATGCATTTTTCACAATTGCGTCCGCACAGTGTAATTAATCTAGATGACAGCTGTCTGCTGCTCAGGTACAACAGCCAAATAATACGGTCGCTACAGAGCTTGATAGCTCCCACTGTGCTGAAAGCCAGCAGGTGTTTACTAAAACGAACATGGTGGAATCAGCAGTTTACACGAGTTCACTACCAGATAGACTGAGGGACTTTTTAAAGATTATTTTTAACCCGTTTCTGTTTTATTCAACAGCACAGCTGAGAGAGAGAGAGAGAGAGGAGAGAGAGAGAGAGAAGAGAGAGAGAGAGAGAGAGAGAGAGAGAGAGAGAGAGAGAGAGAGAGAGATAGAGAGAGAGAGAGAGAGAGAGAGAGATAGAGAGAGAGGGAGAGAGAGAGAGAGAGAGAGAGAGAGAGAGAGAGAGATGTACAGTAGGTGTAGATTCAGTTCCATTAGCACCTGTAAAGCTGCTGTAAATACAAACAACAGTAGAGTTTGTACACAAACCTAAATGAGCTGCTAGCTTGTTAGCTAGCTAACCATAGCATCTGGTCAGCTGACCATCACTGTCTTGTTGTTAACACATCTGATTAGCACACTAGCTAACGTAGCTAGCGGCAGCTAGCGTTAGCGTGTTCACATTAACATCAGTGTGTTTGCCGGCTAGTTAGCTAGCTAACAGTTTGTTCAGGTTAACTGAGCTGACTCTTCTCAAGCTCCAACTCTTCATGTTTTGGAGTAGAGACTAGGGCTAAAGACAAGACAGTTTACTGTGTCACAGTAACCAAATCCACCTTATCACACTATTCACTTTTACTGAGAACGTTACTGAATGGATCTACAGCCACACCACAACAAGCTGACTCAGCTGCTCTCTGCTTCTCTTTACACTTTATTCACTAACACACAGTTCTCCATCATGAGACTCAGCTGCAGATTTGTGATGGAATTTCAAAACCTGTTTTGCCAAACTCTGTTCCAAGGAAAGTATCGGCGGTTCACAAAGTTGCTAGACGTCGCAAAATGACGTCACATGCTAATTTGCATATGACTATATTTGCTACAGTCCCGGCTCTTATCAGAGGGAGGCTGCAGCGTGTGGGAAGAGCTGAGATCATCAAACCGCTCTGCAGACAAACTGCAAACACACTGTAGTGTTGGAAAAGATTTGGTGCTTTTTAGGAATGAAGTTACCCGGGTCTGACAAGTCAACAGTTTGTGTGTGTGTGTGTGTGTGTGTGTGTGTGTGTGTGTGTGTGTGTGTGTAAATGTAGAGAGCAGTCGGCTCTTGCTTCTCTTGTCCATCAGAGCAGCTCATCCATGACTGTCCATCTGTTCAGGATCCTGGTGTTTTCCAGCTTGTCGTTCCTCGGCCGATGGCCCAAACCTTCAGTCTCCTCTCTCTTTACCATCAGCATGCATGGAGCGGCTAATCCTCTCCTGTGCTAAACCATATTAGCATCAGCGTTTAATTAGTTGTTGTTACCTCGTTCCTCTCTGGACTCTGACACCTGAAGATGTGAACAGAGGCTGAGAAATCCAGCAGTAACTCACAAACTAGCAGGATGAACCGTCTGTCAGTTAGATCCTTTTCTGAGGAGGAAAAACACAAAGATGCTTTTAATCAACACTGAAGCGGTTTAGCATGAAAAGCATCGCAGGGCCGAGCTCGTCACCATGGACGGGTGAAAAGCTTTTCTTCTTATCTCTTGTTTTCAGATAGACAGCCATGTGGTTTAGAGTGTTTAGAGTTTATCTTTGGGTTTTCCAATCTATTTAAAATAGATTGGATAAATTCTGGTCAACAAAGGATATTTTGTATAATTATAAAGCTGATTTGTGATTATTTGTGATTATCTGTGAAATTATTGTGATTTTTAAAAATACTATATTGTGGTATTTTTTTGTTGTATGGTTGTTTGTTCTGAGTTGTAGAGTCTGGTGTGGAGGATTTATATCCTGTACCAGAAAATTTTCAATAAATTTCAATAAATTTTTTGAAATGGTTTCATCGCATAATGCA
>NW_027284343.1:25000-32033 GCF_046629955.1 Centroberyx affinis | reverse complement strand
GATACCATTTAGGAGAGAGAGTTCCTGTGTGGGAGACCGGATCTACTTTTATTGTTAAATAGTAATTTTAGTGTAAACCAAGAATAGAAATGCAAAATGAGGAACAGACCCAGGATGCTTTGTTGTCTTAATTTTATTTATTTATTTATTTATTTATTTAAAAGCAGGATCTGTTGTTGAATCTGTTCACCAACGTGTTCAGTTTTCAGGAGATTTGTGTGCATGTGTGTGTGTGGGGGGGTGTGTGTGTGTGTGTGTTGTTTATATTATTGTAATCATAAATAAAATGGTTGAATGAATAAACATAATATCCTGAACATAAACTGGGTGTGAGCTAGTATCCAGAATGCGGCACATGAAAAAGAAATAATTGGCTTTGTACAGTGTGTGTGTGTGTGTGTGTGCCTCATCTTTTTAAAGAAAATTGGAAGAAAGCAGCTTTAGACGTGAGAGAGAGAGAGAGGAGAGGGAGAGAGAGAGGAAAGGGAGAGAGAGGAGAGAGGAGAGAGAGAGAGAGGAGAGAGAAGAGACAGAGAGAGAAGATAGAGAGGAGAGAGAGAGAAAGAGAGAGGAGAGAGAGAGAGAGAGAGGAAAGAGGAGAGGGAGAGGAAAGGAGAGAGAGGAGAGAGACGGAGAGAGAGAAGAGAGGAGAGAGAGAGAAGAGAGAGAGAGAGAAGAGAGAGGAGACAAGGAGAGGAGGACAAGGAGAGGAAAGGAGGAGAGAGGAGAGGAGACAGAGGAGAGGAGGAGGGAGAGGAGACAAGGAGAGGAGAGGAGACGAGAGGAGAGGAGAGAGGAGACAAGGAGGAGAGAGACAAGGAGAGGAGACAAGGAGAGGAGGAGAGAGAGAAAGAAGAGAGGAGAGAGAGAGAGGAGAGAGGAAAGAGGAGAGGGAGAGAGAGAGAGAAAGGAGAGAGAGAGAGAGAAGAGAGGAGAGAGAGAAGAGAGAGAGAGAAGGAGAGCGAGAAGGGAGAGAGAGAGAGAGACAGAGAGAGAAGGAGAGAGAGGGGAGAGAGTGAGAAGAGAGAGAGAGGAGAGGAGAGAGGAGAGAAAGAGAGAGAGAGAGAGAGAGAGGGAGGGAGAGAGAAACCCTCCTGCGCTCGTTCAGCTGATCTGGAGCCAGTTTCACCTGCAGCCTGATCACAGGAGCAGAGGGAGTTTCCCCGGAGAGAGCAGACCAGACCGCTCCGTTAGCCGCAGTGTTTCTATTCCTCATTTTCTTCCTTTTTCCCTGAACTGAAACTTTCCCACGGTTGTTTGTGTGTTGAGTGAGTTTCATAAAGCCCCGCTGGAAACTTAAAAAAAAAATACACAAAATAATCATTCTTCTTCTTTGCAGGTGTAACTGTCGTGGGAAAACTCGGCTCTTGCAGTGTTTACACGTGTAAAACAACAACAAGTCTCATGTTGATGTGCGACTGGGTGAAGAGCAGAGAAGAAGAAGAAGAAGAAGAAGAAGAAGAAGAAGAAGAAGAAGACGTTTGAGCTTGTTGGAGGAGGAGTGAGCGCCGCAGATTGTGTTTACATGTGCACTAATATCACTAAGTCATTTTCTCTAACTACTTATTCCTATTCAGGGGGCTGATGTGTATCCCAGCATGCATTGGGTGCAAAGAATGTTGCACGTATCCGTTTGGTGTGAAGTGTGATGTACGTTCTCTTTTTATCGGATCTTATTTGAGGCGATGACAGACGGAGCAGCCGGTTTGTTCTCCAGGTTTCAGGAGTTTCAGAGGCGGCATGCGGGTCATGTTGGACACTGCTCATTTGCATAAAGTAGACTAGAACTCAACTTTATGCAAATGTGGAGCAGACCTTAGATCGGGTCCAAAAAAACAAGCCCGACCCGACCCGAGCCTGTGCACGTTCTGTCTGAGCCCGGCTCGGCCCGGTTTAAAACCAGAATTTTCTTAGTAACTTGGCTGTTTATAAGAAAACTAATTCCGAGTTGTTTGAATGACAAAAATCTGTTTAGAATGACGTGCGGGATCTTACTGAACAGCCTGCTTTGATTGACTGGTGATAAAAACATAATTGACACAAGGAATTAACAATCAGACTTTGCGGATTACAGAGAAATTTGAATGACAGAAATCTATTCAGAATTACACACGGGATCTGAATGAATAGAGCGACACGGAAGAGAAACTTGTTTCAGTTGGTTCAACAAACCTGAGCAGTTTTTCCACGATAACAGTCCCCATATAAGATTTTTAAAATTGTCAAGGATTAAAATACACAAAAAAGCCCGAGGGCTTATTTCAGCTGTGGTCCTCTTTCACAGTACAAAATGGCAGATTGAATAAGAAAGTGTCAAGCAAGAATGACATTTTGCTAAAATAAAACAACCAGTGAAACAAATAAAACATCAGAAAAACAAATAAAACAAACAGTAAATCATGCAAACATTTATGATTTAATTTAAAAACCCTCTCAGCTGGAGTTATCTTAAGGGAGACAGGCAGCTTGTTCCACTGACATGTAGCTGTATTTAAAAATGTATTTTTCTATCTAACCATTCAGAAAGCAGATATAGAAAGTGAATGGGAAGAGTGGAACTGAAGCTCCTCACTGGAAACTGCTGCTGTGCCCTTCAGCAAGGCACTGAACCCCTGTGTGAGTGTGTTTTAACTCGTCATGGTTACCGTTTCCATGGTAACATCTGTAATATTCTGTTTAGTCGTGAATGAATACCGGATTTGTGTGATGGGAATATGAAGCAGGATGTTATAAACAAGATATCAGGCTATCAGCTGTGTGTGTGTGTGTGTGTGTGTGCGTGTGTGTGTGTGTGTGTGTGTGTGTGTGTGTGTGGTGCTCTCACTGTAAACTGGATCTGGCAGCCTCCCATGATGTAATCCAGGAAGGAATGCATCTTGATAATCTGTGGACAGGAAACAGACAGGGTGAGTAACCAGCACTGACAACACACACACACACACACACACACACACACACACACACACACATACACACACACACACACACTGCTGCCTGCCACCGGCTTTGTTTCCATCCTGATTTATCAGATTGAAGCCGGTCTTCACTGTTCCCTGACAGCTGGACAGCAGTGTGATGGGAAACATCTGCAGACAGACTGAGCTGTTCAGTAATGACGGGTTACGACTCAATCTCCTCAACAGCATAATGAGTTTAATTCCAAAATGAGAAATCCAATAAAGAAATTTACAAAATGACTTTTGGTATGAAAGTGAGGCACTTAACAGTTAAGAGTCACTTCAGAGAACTGTGCAACAACATGATTCTGTTTTTGAGGAGAATCGCCATCTCAGATTGAAACCCTTCAGATCTACTGTATGTCTTAAAGCAGGGTTCTCAACCACCAGGGGTCCTTGATGGGGGTTCCAGGGGGTCCCCAGCAATTGTTAAACTTCAGCATTATTTCATTTACAAGAAGTTAGACAATTAGAAAATGTAGAAGATTGACTATTTTAGTCATAGTTTCTCTGTTATCTCTCTACCTACAGTACAGACAGTCATGGAGTTCTGGACAAAATCATATCTGACAATAAAAAATATTCTCAGATTTGGGTCCGAGAGACAAAATCTCATCAAATGGGGGTCTGTGGCCCTAATGTGGACTAAATTAGGGTCCTTGATGTGAAAAAGGTTGAGAACCACTGACTTAAAGGATCAGTTCAGTGATTCTGTTCCTCTATATAACTCCTGTCTTCCTCCTGTAGCTGTTGGACCCACAGACAGTCTTGTCTGTAGTTGTTGGACCCACAGACAGTCTTGTCTGTAGCTGTTGGACCCACAGACAGTATTGTCTGTAGCTGTTGGACCCACAGACAGTATTGTCTGTAGCTGTTGGACCCACAGACAGTCTTGTCTCCAGTCAGCTGTCAGTTGACAGACCCACAGACTCATACTGTCTGTGGGTCCAACAGCTACAGGAGGAAGAGAGGAGTTATAACCGCAGATCAGTCAAAGCTGAATTCAGACCAGCAGGTTGTAGAGTCACTGATGATTCACTGATAGTTGAGACAAAGAGCAACACTGGCATGTGATTGGATGATGTCACAGAAAAAGTGAATCTATCGTCACGGCAAACGAGGAAACGAGGCGACCGCGATCATCGCCCGGCGTTTCTCTGATGGAACAGAATGAGCCGACGGGTTTCTGACTTCCTGACTTCCTGAGCGTGCTGTTGAAGGCGACAGCAGCTGGCCGGACGACGTATTTCCCATCAAGCCCGGCGGCGTTCTGCCCGGCGGCTGACGACGACATCAGGAAACGGTTCCTGCCGCTTAACGAGCCGCCGCCGGACAGATTCAGAGGGATTTTCAGTATATGAGGTTTGAAAATAACCTGCAGAGGTGCCGTCATCATCATTATATATGTCATTAAGTGCAGCTGAGAATGGAGGCATTATGTTCACTGATGGGGAAAAAATCATTTACTTGAAGTTCATCAGTGAATCTGCCGAGCGTCTCCTCCTCCTCCTCTTGAAAATCGGGTTTAATTTTGCGCTTCCATCCGTTTCCTCGGCCCGGCTCTGTTCAAGCCGCCGTTTCCCCTCGCAAAGGAAACTCTTCTTCTATCAAGTGTAAATTACTTCTTTTACCCTTTTAAAAAGCACCGTAATTTGTGTCGGTGTTGCTCTACAGCTCATTTCCCGTCTCCTTTCGAGCCGTTTCACAGAGGAAACTCTTCACGTGTCGAGTGGCGGCGGCGGCGGCGTGTTAAATGTTATCTGCGTTCAGGATTCCCCAGACTCGCCGCGTTCAGGATGGTCTGGCGGGGAAATGTCAGGTTAACCAGCTGAACGCGTCGTTACAGTCTGACGCCCGAACGCCACGCCGCCACCGAGAAAAACAAAAAGGAACCGAGGAAATTCACCTTTAAAGGAGAAGAAGAAGAAGAAGAATGTTTTCTAACCGGCTTTGTTCTGTTTAGCATTAAAACAGCTGAACAACAGAAAGCTTTACAAAGAGTCTGAAAAGGCTTTTGTGTAGAAAAACAAAAGCCAAATATTAAAAACTTTAATGTTATTTATCTGGCACTGTTGCTGCTTGACAATGCTTGATTTAAAAAAAACTAATTCCAAACAAAACATATTATATGATATTATGATAGACTATATTATTATGACTAATAATTAAATTATTGTGTTTCACATTAATCTCAGTTACGCTCTCTTCTCTCCTTTCTTTTTTCTTTTACCAATATCAGTTCACTGCAGTGTGTGTGTGTGTGTGTGTGTGTGTGTGTGTGTGTGTGTAAGAAAGCACATCAAGAGAAAGATGGAAAACAGAGAAGGGGATGAAATGTGACACTGGAGAGCAACAGATAAATGTGATGGGATTACAGTTACTGTGTTACCAAAACAAAATGTAACTGTAAGTTTACAATGTAATGACAGTAGTGATAGTAACTATTCAAATTACAGTTGCTGGAATAATAAAAAAAATCACCTGAAAGCAACAGTGTAATCAGATTACATACAGTTAGTGATTACATCATTAATTGTAATTTCATTAATGTAAATATTGTAATTATAATAAATATAATAGATTATATTTTTAAAGTAGCTCTGTTTGATGCTCTGATAGGAAGAGTGGGAGGAGTCTAATTGAATGTTGGGAGGGCTAATGGAGAGAGTGGGAGGGGCTAATGGGGAGAGTGGGAGGGGGAGAGTGGGCGGGGCTAACGGGGAGAGTGGGAGGGGCTACTCGGGAGAGTGGGAGGGGCTGAGGGACACGACAGCCAATCACCTTGCACTGGTTCAGAATAACGATCCCAGAGTTTTTGTAATTCTTCTTCTTCACCTTGTACTTGGGATTTATACACGGCCACTGGACCTGGAGACAGACAGAACAATCAATCAATCAATCAATCAATCAATCAATCAATCAATATTCATCTTCCACCTGGTGTCAAAGACTCGCCGCCCTCAACAGTTTGGTCTCACACAGGAAGCCGTGACGAGCTGAGAGAGAGGGAATCAAACCTCCGAGCAGCGACACACTGGATCTGATCTGGAGTCAGCTGATGTTAAATATTACAGATTACAGCAAATATCCAAGGAAGGCTGGCTTCACATTCAGACAGCTCCCAGAACCCCAGAACCCAGACTGGGAGCCGCCCAGTGCAGCCAGTCTGCTGCTGGTGGGCTGGAGCAGCTGGAAACCTCGTATCTCCAACATTTAAACCTTTCAGCCTTGATCTCAGCTGGACCAGCATGGAGTTTAGAGTCTATCCAGAGGGTTTAAAGCAGTGGTTCTCAACGTGGGGTCCGGGGACCACCAGGGGTCCTTGAGGGAGTTCCAGGGGGTCCCCAGCAAATGGATGAAATGTTAAACTTCAGCATTATTTCATTTACAAGAAGTTAACACAATAAGAGAATGTATAAGAATTACTGTTTGGATCATAGTTTCCCTGTTATCTCTCTACCTACAATACAGACAGTCATGGGATTCTGGACAAAATCATATTCAACAATCAAAATATTGTCAGATTTGGGTTCGAGAGTCAAAATCTCATCGAATGGGGGTCTGTGGCTCTAATGTGGACTAAATTAGGGGTCCTTGATATGAAAAAGGTTGAGAATCACTGGTTTAAAGGGTTAAAACAGACTGAAAGATTTTCACATTTTCACATAGAGAACCATTGAACCATTTTTCACATTCAGTGCCACTCACTGGTAGTTGAATTTTCCCAAATCGGTCTAGGGATTTGAACCAGTAACTTCCACTCACAAGACCATGCCTCTAACCTCTACTAAAGGTAATTACACATTATTATGGGTTATTATATAAATTATTATAGGTTATTATAGATAAAGATTAAATGAAGGTCCTTCATCACATATCATTCTATGTAAGAATAACAGAATATTCTGAACAGCAGAACAGTCCAACATGTTTCTGAGCCTCAGATCTGTGAATCCCAGCTGACAGGTTCCGGTTCCTCATGGCAGGTAATATTATATAATATCATATTTTGCTTTTATCTAAACTTCCTTACAGCAGCAGCAGCCTGGGGGCCTCAGGGGGAATTGAACCCTCGA
>NW_027284343.1:12500-20000 GCF_046629955.1 Centroberyx affinis | reverse complement strand
CTTTGTTGACTTGACATATTTCCTGTTGAAACGGGACGTAAGGCAGGGAGGGGTCATTCAAAAAGTGTAAACCAATGGGAGATCAGTGAGGGAGAGAGAGGCAGTTTGATTGGATGGGAGGAGCGGAGGGGCGGGACTG
This sequence comes from Centroberyx affinis, assembly GCF_046629955.1. Lineage (NCBI taxonomy): Eukaryota > Metazoa > Chordata > Actinopteri > Beryciformes > Berycidae > Centroberyx > Centroberyx affinis. Next base: position 19,861 of record NW_027284343.1, on the reverse strand, counting down.
TTCAAAAACATGTGATGTTTTCTGGGTTGGATTTTTTATTTCCGCCTCCTGGTGCAGCGTGAGGTCATCGTTAAAGATGCTCTGTTTTACAGGAAAGAAAATCAGTGGGATTTTGATTTTTTTTTTTTTTGTATGAAAATAGGTTTTAATATTTCACAATCACATTTCATTGTGTCATTCAGCATTATTCTGACAGAAAACAGCTTTTTGAACAATTCTGAATAAATATTTCCAACTTGCCGTTCTTGACAATTTTGCATAGTGGAATATTGTCATAATACCGTTGCCATGGAAAACACATGACTGACAGGTCAGGCTTTATAGATCTGTCTTTTAGAGATGACATTGTGTTAAACGAACACATGCCTATGCTTTACATTTTTTTTGTGACCAATCTTTTTTTTTTTTTCACAAGGTTTGCATGGATTTTGATACATTTTTGATAAAATAAAAAGTTTTTGTCTATTATTGGTAAATAAGTGTATATGATGACAAGGAAAATTTGCTAACAAAGTGAAAAAGTAATTTTTACTTTATTTTCCAGGAAGTAAAAGTGAATTCACGGGGACTTTAACCGTCTCCTCTGCGTCTGAAGGTCTCTGTGAGCAGCAGCCAGTCTTCTTCTCACCGAGGAGAATCCTTCGCCGGCGGACTTCGACCCGGCCCGGCCTCGCTGGCCTTAGAAACGACCCGAGCACCGGGCGGGCCCGTGGCTCCCAAGCTCCTCGAAAGAGCCAATTAGCAGAGCGAGCGGCCTTCAAGATGGCACTGTTCTCCCAGGCCGCGTCGCCACGGGGCTCATGTAGCCGGAGAGGCACGCGGCGGTGTGATGTAATTAGCGGGCGGCGGGTGGCGGGCGGCGGCCGGCTGTCTGAGCCGATGAAGACGCAGCTGTGATGAAGACGCCCAGACAGAAACACGCTCATTAATGCATTCCTGACGCTCCGTTAACGCCGGTTTGTTTCCAAATGCTCAAGCTGCCTTTTTTTTTTTTTTTGCAGTGTCAGGGAAATTCCCTGTAGATGACATTGTGCGGTAGAACACACACACACACACACACACACACACACACACACACACACACACACACACACACACACACACACACACACACCTGAGCCGGCCTCCTGCTGCCTCATTAATTGGTGACAAGATGCAGATTTCTTTGCCAGGAGTCACATATTTTTTCTGTTAGCAACAATCTGATAATTACCGCTGAGAAAAATGACCCCAGTGCTGTCATCAACCCTCCAGCCTCCTGCTCCTCTGACGGTAAAGGGACAGCACGCTAAAATATGCAAATTTCTCATTAAAATTGTTTGTTGTAGTCGTTGTTGGTGTGAAAATCAACATGAAGCTGTGAGGATCTGAAGTGGAGAAAAGCCGATCAGCTGATTTTTTTTTAGTTTTGCTGCAGATTAAAAAACGACTTCAGAGTGGGAAGAGTGGGAAATCCAATCAGAAGTCGACCTCAACACTCCACTCTCTCTCTCTCTCCCTCTCTCTCTGTCTCTCTCTCCCCCTCTCTCTGTCTCTCTCTCCCCCTCTCTCTGTCTCTCTCCCTGTCTCTCTCTCTGTCTCTCTCTCCCCCTCTCTCTCCCCCTCTCTCTGTCTCTCTCTCTGTCTCTCTCTCACTCTCTCTCCCTCCCTCTCTCTCTCTCTTCATCTCTCTCTATCATTTTCTCATGTTAACTCATTCAATTTCTCTCTCTTGACATCTAATATTGGTCTTTCCCTCCTCTTCCATCTTCTCTTCTTCCTCTCCCCCCTCCTCCCTCTGTCTCCCTCTCTCTCTGAGAGGGAGACAGAGAGACAGAGATATCTTTCCTACCTCAGAATAAGTCAGTCGTAATATTTAAGCAACAGACTTCAGACTTAACTAACAGTCCTAATTAGTCTAGTCCAACCTGAGAATATACACTGCACCACAGACTATATTCACTTTTGTATGGATAATGTCATTCCCATTACGACTGTACGCTGCTCCCCCGACAGTAAACCCTGGATCACCAGCGACGTCCAGGCCCTTCTCAACCAGAAGAAAAGGCCTTCAGAGATGGAGACAGGGAGGAGCTGAGGAGAGTTCAACCTTTTCTTCAGCAGGTTTGACTCAGAGGCCACAGTCTGCCCTGTCCCAGTTGCAGCACCCTCAGCTTGGCCGGTCCTCATTTCCACAGCCCCCACACACCCACCCCCTCCGCTGGCTCACCTCCCCCTCACTTGGTCCCCTCCCCTCCCCTCCGCCCCCTGCCCCCACCTCTGCAGCACGATTCACAGTTGTTGGTGCACCCCCCCCCCCCCTCACACCGCCACCACCCCCACAGCAACCCCCTTCCCCCATCCTCCCCCCACCAGGTTAGGAGGGAGCTCGGGAAGCTCCGCCCAGGTAAGGCGGCAGGCCTGGACAGGGTGTGTCCGAGAACGCTCAAAGCCTGTGCCGCCCAGCTGGGTGAGCCCCTCCAGCACATCTTCAACCTGAGCCTAAGACTGGAGAAGGTTCCAGAGCTGTGGAAGACATCATGCCTTGTCCCGGTGCCCAAGAAGGGGTACCCCAGCACGCTGAATGACTTCAGACCTGTGGCCCTAACATCACATGTGATGAAGACCCTGGAGCAGCTGATCCTCCGTCTTCTCAGACCACAGGTTAGTCATGCACTTGACCCCCTGCAGTTCGGCTACCAGGAGCAGATAGGAGTGGATGACGCCATCATCTACATGCTGCACCGGGCCGCCCCCCCCCCACTTGGACAATACGGGCAATGCTGTGAGGATCATGTTTTTTGATTTCTCCAGCGCATTCAACACCATCCAGCCCCGTCTGCTGAGAGACAAGCTGGCAGAGATGCAGGTAGACGCCCCCCTGGTGACCTGGATTACTGCCTACCTAACCGGAAGACCACAGTACGTGAGCCTGCGGGACTGTATCTCGGAGACGGTGGTGAGTAGTACGGGGGCCCCACAGGGGACCGTCCTCTCTCCCGTCCTGTTCACGATAAACACCGCGGACGTCCAGTACAACTCCGAGTCATGCCACATGCAGAGGTTTACTGACGACACTGCTATTGTGGGGTGTATTAAGGGGGGACAGGAGGAGGAGTACAGGGACCTGGTTGAGGACTTTGTCGGCTGGTGAAAGAGGAACCACCTCCAACCGAACACCTCCAAGACCAAGGAGATGGTGGTGGACTTTGGGAAGCACGGGACTCCCGTGCGGCCGGTCTCCATTGAGGGGGTGGATGTAGAGGTGGTTCGGACTTACAAGTACCTGGGAGTGCATCTGGATGACAAACTGGACTGGTCACTGAACACTGACGCCCTCTATAGGAAGGGGCAGAGCCGGCCTTAAAGGACCTGAGCTTCCTACGGAGGCTCAGGTCTTTTAATGTCTGCAGTAAAATGCTGCAGATGTTCTACCAGTCTGTGGCCAGTGTCATCTTCTACGCTGTAGTGTGCTGGGGAGGCAGCATAAAGGAGAAGGACGCAAGGCGGCTGGACAAACTGGTGAGGAGAGCCGGTTCCGTGCTTGGCATGGAGCTGGACTCCCTAGTGACAATAGCCCAGGGAAGGGCCTTAAAAAAGCTGCTATCCATCATGGATAACCCCGACCACCCCCTCCACAGTACTCTGGTCAGCCAGAGAAGCTCATTCAGTGGCAGGTTGATTTCTCTTGGCTGTAAGAAGGATCGCTCCAGGAACTCGTTTGTTCTCTGGGCCATCAGGCTTTACAACGCCTCTCCACTATGCAGGGGGCTGGTCCACCAGGATCCAGACCACTGAGATGTGTGTATATATATGTATATACAGTATATGATGATGTATGTGTGCGTGTATGTATATATGTATATATATATATATATTTTTTTTAGATCTGTTTTACTCAGTTCTGTATATGCATAGTTGTCTACGTACTACAGATTGCACAGGCACTTTCTTTCTTTCTTTCTTTCTTTCTTTCTTTCTTACCCAGTCTCTACCAGGACTGGTTTCTTATCTTTGTTTAGATCGCAGATTGCACAGGCACTTTCTTTCTTTCCCAGTCTCTACCAGGACTGGTTTTTATCTTTGTTTATTCCTATCTGTCTTTAGTCTCTTATCATGCTTTTTCAGAATTTTTATTTGTACCTTCCTATTTCGTAATGTACATATTGGAAGCTACTGTACACCAGAATTTCCTTCGGGATCAATAAAGTATTTATCTATCTATCTCTATCTATCTAGATTCCAATTAGCTGAAATGCTCCTTTACATTGATGTCACTGTCATTAGACTCAGTTGGAGAGAGAAAGTCCACGGAGCAACACAGTTTTTTCACAGAGAGAAAATGATTTGATGCCAGTTAGTCTGTAACTGTTTTGTTTTTCCACTAAACGTTCTAAATGGAGTTATGGTCTCTCAAGATTTATTTGCATCAGACTCATTGCTTTTTGCATGGACTTTACCCAGGAGAGGCTTTTGAAACACTGTCCTGCTACAGTGGGAGAGGAAACTGTTTTATATGCAGCAGCAAATTGGTGAAAACGGTTGCCAAGTAAATCAAATCGATTTTTTGAACGATCGGAGCATAATTGAATTTTCATATTTTGTATAGTATGTAGTATATAGTTTTTATATGCATTCAAGACTACAAATTACATATTTACAAGAAAATCACGGAATTACCTTGCCAGGGGCTTTAAGACAATCAAAGAGCCAGGAATACAACAGTATTTTCTGTTTGATAATGGGTATTTGTTTTATTTTTAAAATCAAGTTATTGTTGTATTTACATATAATTGATGTTGAACAAGATATCTTATAAGCCTCAGGGCTTTATTGAGCTCTCCTGACGGTTTCTATCTGTCTGTTTCACGGCACTCACTGCCTGAGTGTCTTTTTCTTTTGCAGAGCTGTAATTTTATCAAATAGTCAAATAAATTCATTCCTTCATCTCATGCAGAGCGACTCACAGTGAGCGAGCAGGCAGGGACTCAGTGACACGCCGCCTGCTGCTGGGATCGATCCTGTGACCTTTCAGTTACGGGACGATCTGTAAATCCTCCCTGCCAGATGGAATCTATCTGACAGTCATGCCCGGTTATAAAATTAAACTAGCACTTCCAGTTGGTGATCAACATAACGCAAACAACCGCCATTAGAAACAGAAATCAATTATATTTTCAGAAAAGCATTAAGTTTTGCTTGTTATCCTCACTATTCACTACTTATCCTGACTATAATGTAAACTAAGAATTTACCTTATAGAGGTTTATGTCTGGATAAATTAAAGGAGGGTGAGGTGAGAGTAACTGGGTTTAAAATGTCAAAAACATAAAGAAAAACATCTCATTTGAGCCGATGGAAGTGCTACCTCCAATGCAAATTTAATGAAACGGCATGAACAATTTCTCCATCTCCTCGCTATTTTCCAGCGGAGGAGGAATTGATGCCCCCCCCCCCCCCCCCCCCCCCCCCCCCCCCCCCCTCCCCCCTCCCACCTTTCCCCCATAGGGAAACAATGGGAGCGGACAATAGAGCCGGAGGAGGACAGGACCCGCTGGGAAACATCCATTCTCATTTTTCTCTTCCGTTTCTCTGTGGTTTTATTTATTCTCTGACATTCTCCTCCCAGCCAGCGACACGGAAACCAGAATCCCTCTGAGACCCGGCAGCCGCTCCGCCTCCATCCATCCATCCGACCGCAAATAGAGTCGGCGCTGCAGCTGCGTGTCGCCGAGTCGCCGAGTCGCCCTCGTTACATGTAATGGAGTCAGAGCGAATCCCCAGCGGCCTTGTTTGGGAAGAGGAGGGATTGTCCTTTTGTTCCGAGGGCTTCTGCTTAATTCCAGCTGTCTAACCCACTTTCTGCTTTCTACCTGCCTGTTCTCACACAATATCTGCCTTCCAATGAACCTTTATTTCCTCCACCAACCATATTGATAGGAGTAGGGATGGGAATTTTAAGCAGTTTTCCTAATCGATCATCAGCCACGTTAATGACCAATTAATCGATTAATCCATACATTAAAAAACGGCTTTTGATATAGAAAATATAAAATATAAAATGTGTGTTTTTCCACCTGTCTTCAGGCCTACTCAACGAGCTAATCAACCAAGCAAGAGTCACAAGATTAACCTTAATATTGCTGCAGAACTTGAAGGCCTAATTGGAGGATGTGAACACAACATGAGACCAAACACACAGCCTGAACACTGAATGTGTTAAAACATAACATAATGAACAGGGCCGTCCAACAGCTGAGGCCTGTAGCAACACTCCTGACGATGGACCTTAATGTACTTGTTCTTTTATTTAATTGTGCAATAAGTGATTTTCTGACCACTAGATGTGACAGAAACCTCAACACATTTGTAAATAAAGCACAGCAAAACTACTGGGCTACGGAGGCCACTAAGGACAAACAGCGCATAAATGCAAAGCTAAGCTAACCGTACCTACTGAGAAATGTCACCGGTTACCAGTCTCACTTTGACAGAACTTTCTCCTGCTGAAGGTCACATGTCCCACAATGACAAGTGAAGAGGCAGGTAGCAAGTTTACTAGTTTAACAAGTTTACTAGATTAACAAATTTATTAGTTTAACAAGTTTTAACAAATTTACTAGATTAACAAATTTACTAGATTCACAAATTTACTAGTTTAACAAGTTTTAACAAATTTACTAGTTTAATAAATTTACTAGATTAACAAATTTACTAGTTTAACAAGTTTTAACAAATTTACTAGATTAACAAATTTACTAGATTCACAAATTTACTTGTTTAACAAGTTTACTAGATTAACAAATTTACTATATTAACAAATTTACTAGTTTAACAAATTTACTAGATTAACACATTTACTAGATTAACATGTTTACTAGATTAACAAATTTACTAGTTTAACAAGTTTACTAGATTAACACATTTACTAGTTTAGCAAATTTACTAGATTAACACGTTTACTAGTTTAACAAGTTTACTAGATTAACAAATTTACTAGTTTAACAAGTTTACTAGATTAACAAATTTACTAGTTTAACAAGTTTACTAGATTAACACATTTACTAGATTAACAAATTTACTCGCTCGCTTCATCGATTCCGCTATTACAAGAAGTTTTTCAGGAATGGGAGGGGCTGAGCGCCGCTTTTAAACATCGAGGGAGGAGACGAGCTAGTTTTAAAAAAAAATGAAAAGCTGCTGAATGAAGCGAGAGGAGCTTCGAGTCGGGCCGGGTTTAGACACCAAGCTTTAGAAAAGAGGAGAAAACAACACAGCTGCTTCTGTGTGGATATTGGTTTATATCATTATGTCTCAAGGAAATCTTATAAGGTCTGATATTGCTTATTGCAGGTTTAAGAATAAGAGCATATCTACATGGT
>NW_027284343.1:0-7500 GCF_046629955.1 Centroberyx affinis | reverse complement strand
AATAGTTTGTAAAGTTTTATAGAATAGAGACGCTGTGTTCCAGGTTTTATGTGACACTTTGGTTCCGGTGGAGGCAGGAGGCTGGTATCAAGACGGTTCTGAGACCGATAAAAGACAAAAATCATAATCTGTCGTCTCAAATGACATAAATAGCTTTGTTTATACATCTGCGATATCTCAGTGGAGGTCGTGCTGTTCTGCTGGAGATCAGACCGGCTGGGATCATCTTCTTCCTCACAGCCGTCCTGATACACAGCACATCACCACCTGCAGTGCGATGTCACGCTAAAACACACCGCCCACACCACAGGGACGAGTCCGGCAGAGGAAAACCAGAGACCCAGACAAGTCGCTTCCAGTGTGTTTGGGCCTTTAGTTTCCATCTACTAACAAGGACCAGAAAAGCTCAGCATATAACTCCAGTTCTCAGATCACTACATTGGCTACCGGTTTCTCACAGAATCAATTTCAAAATTCTATTGCTCGTCCATAAATCACTGAACGGTTTAGGTCCAAGATCCTAATCAGATCTCCTGACCCAGTACGAACCCTGCAGACCTCTCAGGTTCTGGATTACTGGCTGTTTCCAGAGTCAGAACTAAACCTGGTGAAGCCTTTAGCTTCCATGCTGCTGGATCTCACAACGAAGCAAAACTGTAATATCATCGTTTTCATTTGCATTTTTTTTTTTTTACTTATTTACATAAGAATGTTCAAATTATCTTCAAACCTGACCTTCAAAGATGAGAGAAGTTTATTGAAGCGGAGGGTTGGTGAGGTGTGGTTTAGTTTTTCTTTCTTTCTGTCTGTCTTTCTGTCTTTCTTTCTGTCTTTCTGTCTTCCTTTCTTCATGGGAACTAGATGACAGCTGTTTCCCAGATCAGCTGGTAAAGTATTTTACTTTGTTTTGCTTTGCTGCTTCTACTATTGTCAGGCCAAAAGCCATGTGGCAGGTGTTAGTTAGTTTTTGTATATGTTTAATAATTGTTGTTGTGCTGTTTGTTTTTCATCTAAATAAATCTCTCTCTCTCTCTAACTCAACAGTGATTCAACCGGTAACACTTTACAATAACGGTACATTAATTAAGGGTTAGTTAATGCTTAATAAGCATTAACTAACCCTTAATTAACAGTTAACTAATGTGTCTGGTAATCATTTACTAATGGTGTTCATGTTAACTAAGGTATTAATTTATAATTATTTAATAGTTTATTTAACTAACCCTTAATTAATGTACCCTTATTGTAAAGTGTTACCATTCAACCTATATCCAGTTCATAAATCTTCTCTGTCTGTTCTAAACAGCCGGAGTCTGGTCGCTCTTTCCTGGGAAAAAGCCGCACAGGAAGTGATGCGTTTTACGTTTCCGGTTTGTTTGGAATCAACAGAAGAAGAAGAACTGGGTAGTTAGCATGAGCAGCGGCAGCCACCATGACTGAACAGACAGAGAGAAGAGAGAAACTCAAACTGCAGCAACAGAGAATCAAAGCTCCGCCCACACTGTTTGATTGACAGGAGACTCAATAAGACACAAAAAAAAAAACAAGGATCTTGAGGATTTCCACTTTAACTGGAAGAGAGAGAGAGAGAGAGGAGAGAGAGAGAGAGAGAGAGTCTGAAGGAAGGAGGAATAAATTGGACTTCCTCGTTGGTTTTTCTGCTCCGCTCGCTCGTTAAGGTCAACAGGAGTCAAGTGGACGAGCCGACCAATTAGATCTGAGGGAAATTCAGCCTGGCTGTGTGTGTGTGTGTGTGTGTGTGTGTGTGTGTGTGTGGCTAAGTGTATGTATATGCATGTATCTGTTAATGTGACTGTATGCATCCGTGTGCGTGTGCGTGTGCGTGTGTGTGTGCGTGTGTGTGTGTGTGTGTGTGCGTGTGTGTGTTAATGTGATTCTTTGTGTGTGTTTCTGTGTCTGTGTGTGTGTATGTGTGTGTGTGTGTGTGTGGGGTTGTGCGTGTATGTTAATGTAATTTTGCACCTCTGAATGTGTGTGTGTGTCTGTATGTGTGGTTGTGTGTGTGCGTGTGTCTGGCTGTGTGCATAAATGAAAGTGTGTGTGTGTTTGTGCATGACTGAGTGTGTTTTTGTGTGCATAACAGTGTGTGTGTGTTAATGTGATTGTGTGACTGTGTGTGCAAATGTGTGTGTGCGATGGTTAAAGTGTGTGTGTGTGTGTGTGTGGGTGTGTGTGTGTGTGTGTGTGTGACTCCCTGTCCTTTCTTCCTTCCCTCATTAAAGAGAATATTACTGGCAGGAAAAGAATCTCCTTCCTTCTTAATATTAGACTTTCCCTCCATGTGACGCTCAGCGCAAATTAATGGAACTGATCGAGGAAAAAAAAAAAGAATCAAAGAAGCTCAGAAGAAGAATAGAAGAAGAAGAAGAAGAAGGTTTCCATTTATCAACCTGAGAGGAAACGAAGAGGAAGAACTCAGTTTTAATGAGCTGCCAGAGAGTTTCTGCAGGTGGAGTGAGACTGTTCAGACCAACAGTCTGTTTCACTCTGTTTCACTCTGTCTGTTTCACTCTGCTTCACTCTGTCCGCTTCACTCTGTTTCACTCTGTCCGCTTCACTCTGTTTCACTCTGTCTGTTTCACTCTGTTTCACTCTGTCTGTTTCACTCTCACTGTTTCACTCTGTCTGTTTCACTCTGTTTCACTCTGTCTGTTTCACTCTAACTGTTTCACTCTGTCTGTTTCACTCTGACTGTTTCACTCTGTCTGTTTCACTCTGTCTGTTTCACTCTGTTTCACTCTGTCTGTTTCACTCTAACTGTTTCACTCTGTCTGTTTCACTCTGTTTCACTCTGTCTGTTTCACTCTAACTGTTTCACTCTGTCTGTTTCACTCTGTCTGTTTCACTCTGACTGTTTCACTCTGTCTGCTTCACTCTGTTTCACTCTGTCTGATTCACTCTGTCTGCTTCACTCTGTTTCACTCTATCTGTTTCACTCTGTCTGCTTCACTCTGTTTCACTCTGTCCGCTTCACTCTGACTGTTTCACTCTGACTGTTTCACTCTGTTTCACTCTGTCTGTTTCACTCTGTTTCACTCTGACTGTTTCACTCTGTCTGTTTCACTTTCTCTGTTTCACTCTGTCTGTTTCACTCTGTCTGTTTCACTCTGACTGTTTCACTTTCTCTGTTTCACTCTGTTTCACCATGACTGTTTCACTCTGTCTGTTTCACTCTGTTTCACTCTCACTGTTTCACTCTGTCTGTTTCACACTGACTGTTTCACTCTGACTGTTTCACTTTCTCTGTTTCACTCTGTTTCACTCTGCTTCACTCTGACTGTTTCACTCTGTCTGTTTCACTCTGACTGTTTCACTCTGACTTTCACTCTGACTGTTTCACTCTGCTTCACTCTGACTGTTTCACTCTGACTGTTTCACTCTGTCTGTTTCACTCTGCTTCACTCTGACTGTTCCACTCTGCTTCACTCTGACTGTTTCACTCTGACTGTTTCACTCTGCTTCACTCTGACTGTGTCACTCTGACTGTTTCACTCTGACTGTTTCACTCTGCTTCACTCTGACTGTTTCACTCCGCTTCACTCTGACCGTTTCACTCTGCTTCACTCTGACTGTTTCACTCTGTTGCACTCTGCTCCAACTGTTGTACTCTGACTGTTTCACTCTGATTGTTTCACTCTGCTTCACTCTGTTTCACTCTAATTGTTTCACTCCATTTGTGGCACTTTCACAGATAAAGTGTATCAGATGGACTCACGTTGATGACGAAGGTTTTACTTAACGCTCCGCAGCTCAGCAGAATCCTAACAGCGTGAAACAGAGTGAAACAGAGTGAAACGGCTCAGGTTCAGACTCAGGTGTGAAAACGAGCTGAGAGCTGGAGTCTGTGTGTGTGTGTGTGTGTGTGTGTGTGTGTGTGTGTGTGTGTGTGTTGGTGTGTTGCTCAGTGTTCAGTCTGCAGTGTTCAGAGCTGCAGGAGGAGATCCAGTGTGCGCTCCTACAGCAGGCAGAACAGCAGAAGAAGAACAAGCTTCAACCAGGGGTGCGTTCAGCAGCACACAGCTAACAGGAGGTTTAAAGGGAAACGATGCGTGTGTTGAACGTCTCGTTGCAAACAGTTTGTTACAGGTTGTTATTATTGCAGCTGAGAATAAATTTACATAATTTACATAATTTATTCTAGATAAAATTACTTCCGATAAACATGGTTCTTTATGTTCTCAGCTGCTGCGTACACTGTGCTGCAGGGAAAGCACTGGTGCAGGAAATGTGATGTGAAGCCATGGAGCTGAGCTGACTCTTCAGAGTTACAGCTCCCACCAAACTGGATCAAACTTTCCTCAAATGTGCAACACGAGCGAACGCATCGTTCAACCGGAAAGCGTTTTGCACCGCAGCAAAACGGTGCGAGCTTTGAACGCAGCCCAGCTGGAGGCTGAACAGCCACAGAGAGGAAGAAACAACACTGAGCTGACACAGCACTTTGTGTTCACAGGTGGAGGTTTTGAAGTCAATCCAGTTTCACTCAGTACAGTCATGCATGCACGCACACACACGCACACACACACGCACACACACACACACACACACACACACACACACACACACACACACACACCTCTCCACTCAAGCTCCTAGAAAGCACTAGAGAGCTTGTTAAAGTTTATTTCTCTGGCAAAGTCTGACTGAACTCTTTTATACAGAAACCTTCCAGTCTAGATCTCATTCCTCAAACTTTCTGGCTCCCATCAGCTTTATAATGACAAGCAGAGTCATTTGACTAAAACAAACACACTCCTGAAACTCCTGACAAATTGTTCCATTGATAAGTTCTTCATATTGAGCTATTCCAACAGTCTGAGAGTTTCAAACTGAACTGTGGAGCTCAGCCTCCATGTTTCTGAGAGGAATCCAGTTCAGATCAGGTTCCTCCTCAGTAAAGGACTCTGGTCCAACAGCAGGAATTGTTCTGGACATTTTCATCTGTTCATGTTACATGAAAAGGTTAGCTAACCGCTAACGCTTCAGTTTAGCAGCTGAAACGGTTTGGTTCAGGTTCCGGTTGGCGGTTCTCAACCTTTTTGGCTTGTGACCCTTAAACCAGCTCGATGCCCACTCTTGTTATAGGAGCACTTTTTCAACTTATTTGTGTCATGGCTGTGTGTGTAGGGAGGGAACATCACTAAGAGCGATGCTAGCCGTTTGGATAAGCTGGTTAAGAATGCTGGATCTTATGGTGCAGGGTAAGGGTCAAAATTAAGACTCCTGGGAAGCCTGCGGAGGCTATATCTGGAAAGTCGGTGACTACGCCGCCGGAAACGGAGGACAAAGAATACTTTTTTTTGGTAACAAAAAAATAGACTAATTGAAAGAATCTAGATAAATCCCTGGGCATGCTCGATAACCAGCCTCGGAAGCTAATGACCAGCGAAGCCAGCTCTGATCCAGCGGGTTGCTGGGTTAGACGCATGAGTTTCCACCTTGGTCGAACGAATAGTCGGCTTCTAATTTCCCACCGCCGGCCTCTCAGTTACCAGCGCCGGCTTATCATTGGCCAGATCAGTAGCTGGCTTCAGCAAGGATATAGCCTCCGCCGGCTTCTCAGTAGTCTTAATTTTGACCCTTACCCTGCGCCATAGGATCTGTGGTGGAATGCAACACCTTGGAGGACGTGGTGCAGATGAGGAGGAGGGCAGAAGTCCAGCTGATCCTGGACCTGCCTCCCATCCTCTGCACTGCCTCCTTCAGCCAGAGGCTTGTTCTGCCGAGCTTCAGGTGCTCCGTTACTCCTGCTGCTATTAGATGTTTCAACGAGTGTCTATAGGGCAGTGGTTCTCAACGTGGGGTCTGGGGACCACCAGGGGACCTTGCGGGCGTTCCAGGGGGTCCCCAGCAAATTGATGAATTGTTAAACTTCACCATTATTTCATTTCAAGAAGTTAACACAATTAGAGAATGTAGAAGAATGACTGTTCTGATCATAGTTTCTCTGTTATCGCTCGACCTACAATACAGATAGTCAAGGAATTCTGGACAAAATCATATCCGACAATACAAATATTCTCAGATTTGTGTGCGAGAGACAAAATCCCATCAAATGGGGGTCCGTGGCTCTAATGTGGACTAAATTAGGGGTCCTTGATATGAAAAAGGTTGAGAATGACTGCTATAGGGAACACAGAAACTGAGCAGAGGATATGGTGGTCTGGTTGATAATGAGATATTGACTTTTATGAATGGTTTTATGAAGGCTTATTACCTGTTGTTTGTATTGTTTGTTAATGCTCTGTTTTTTATGTAATGCTGCTGGGTGACACCCAAATTTCCCCCCCTGGGATTAATAAAGTATGTCTATCTATCTATCTATCTATCTATCTATCTATCTATCTATCTATCTATCTATCTTATTTCAATTATCAAAGGAGGCTGAAACCTTTTCAGTATTTCACAAGAAAAAGCAAACATTTTAGAAAAAAACAGAAACAATACAATACATGATAATACATTTGTAATTGTTTTTTTTTTTTCCTGTCCCATAAATCATCTCGCGACCGCCTAAAATTATCTCGTGGCCCCCTGGGTGGTCCCTAGCCCCAGGTTGAGAACCACCGATTTAGCCGATTCTGTGTTTTGCTCAAGGAACTTTGCGGGGATCGAACCTGTGGCCTTTCGGTTGCTGGACGGTCGGCCATCCTGCCTCCTTAAAACAGCAAAGTATTGATTTATCTGCAGGAAACATAAAGCCGTAACTCTGAGCTGCAGCAACGCCACCGGAGCAGAGAAGAGTTTTGGTTTCAGAGTTTGTTCAGATCGCTGCAGGCGGCGGGGGGGGGGGGGGGGGGGGGGCGAGCGGCGGCCATGATGGATGACAGCAGATGTTCAGCGGTGGAAATTCAATGGACTGATGCAGCGAGCAGCAGAATCAGCCTGCAGGACTTCCTCCACCGCTCTCTGGAGTCGGTGAGACACGAGGAGCTGCAGCCGCTGGCAGAATGTCGATTATTTTGCTTAAGAGTAAGATCACGGTTATTAATCATGATTATCTGTCTCGGTTTCATGAAACACAATTATTTTATTGCACTTTTGCAGCTTAACATATATTTTCACTTTTTCAGTTCAGTATTTCTCAAAGGAGCAGCAGCTAGAAAGTCTTGTTTTCTCTCTTACTGCCCTACTGTCTTATTGTGTCCTTATTTACTACATTTACATAATCACAGAGGTGGGATGTACCAAAGTAAAAATACTTCATTACTGTACTTAAGAGAGATTTTCAAGTATCTGTACTTTACTCAAGTTTTTCTTTCACTGAAGACTTTTCACTTTTACTCACTACATTTCAAAAGAAAAATCTGTATTTTCTACTCGCTACATTTTCAAAACAGACTTGTTACTCTCGGGAAATCATCAACTGATTTTCTAATTTTTTTATTTTCCGCATCAGACGGCTTCCATCCCAGAAGCAGCTGATCAAGAACCAGATGTGATTGGCTGCTTGTTCAGCAAAGCGACACCAAAAATGAA
>NW_027284342.1:0-14858 GCF_046629955.1 Centroberyx affinis | reverse complement strand
CTTATTAATTAATCTTAATCACTTTAGTTGATATGTCAGAATATGTTTCAGTAACACATGAAGAGTTCAGCTTTCAGTTTATATATATTGGCATTACAAACATGTAGAACAACATTTCTTAATGTGCGTTTAATATGAACTAATCTTTGTTAATGTCACTGTTGATGCTTAATTCATGTTAGTAAACACATTAATTAACATAATTAACAAACATGTAGAACAACATTAATTAATGCAGTTGTTCATGTGTATTTAACATTAACTAATCTTTGCTAATGTTGTTATTCATGTTTAATTCATGTTAGTAAATGTATTAGTGAACATTAGTTAATGAACACTGTCTCTCCATCTCTCTTTATTTCTCTCTCGGTCTCTCCATCTCTCTCTCTCTCTACCTCTCTCTGTCTGTCTCTCCATCTCTCTCTCTTTATTTCTCTCTCTCTGTCTCTCCATCTCTTTCTTTATTTCTCTCTCTCTCTCTCTACCTGTCTCTCTGTCTGTCTTTCCATCTCTCTCTTTATTTCTCTCTCTCTGTCTCTCCATCTCTCTCTTTATTTCTCTCTCTCTGTCTCTCCATCTCTTTCTTTATTTCTCTCTCTCTCTCTCTACCTGTCTCTCTGTCTGTCTTTCCATCTCTCTCTTTATTTCTCTCTCTCTGTCTCTCCATCTCTCTCTCTCTACCTCTCTCTGTCTCTCCATCTCTCTCTCTCTACCTCTCTCTGTCTCTCCATCTCTCTCTCTTTATTTCTCTCTCTCTCTCTCTACCTGTCTCTCTGTCTGTCTCTTTCTCTCCCTCCATCTCTCTCTCTCTCTCTCCCTCTCTCTTTCACATCTATCTGATAATCAACAGAAACAGATAGAAGGGACAAACCTGTGTGTGTGTGTGTGTGTGTGTGTGTGTGTGTGTGTGTGTCTGTGTGTGTGTGTGTATTGTACCGTTCCAAGGGCAGCCCCCCCCCAACCGCCTTGAGAAAGACAATCGATACGAGATCACACACACACACACACACACACACACACACACACACACACAGAGAGATGGAGGGAAGAAGGGAAGAAAGAAAGAAAGAGAGAGAGACAGTGATAGAGCACGCTTCAAAATGAACCATAGAGGTACCACACCTCCCTCCATCCCTCCTTTCCTCATCCCTGTATCCTTCCTCCTTCGTTCCCCTCCCATCCCTCTATCATCCCTCCCTTCCTCCATCTTTTTATCCCTCCCTTTCTCCATCCCTCTGTCTCTTTACTCCTTCCTTCTTCTTCCCTGCCTCGTCGCTCCATTCCTCCTCTCTCCTCCCCTTCCCTGAATCCCTTCCTCCTTCTCTCCCTCCTTTTCTCCTTTCATCCCTCTATTCCTCTCTTCTTCCATCTCTCTCTTCCCCTTCCTCTACCCCCCCCCCCCTCTCTCTCTCTCTCCCTCTCTCTCTCTCTCTCCAGTCTGCTCTGACTTCATCTCCAGCAGCCAGGAGTAAACTGAGGACACAGAGCGAGCGAGAGACACAGAGAGAGAGGGAGAGAGAGAGAGACAGAGAGAGAGAGGGAGAGACAGAGAGAGAGAGAGAGAGAGAGAGAGAGAGAGAGAGAGCGAGAGAGGGAGAGAGAGAGTGGTAGAGCGAGCTTGGCTGCAGCAGCCTGACCCAGTTAGACTCTCCTTCAATAAAACATTAGACTGAGAGAAGAAACCACAGCTCTCTCTGTCTCTTAGTCTCTCTCTCTCTCTTAGTCTCTCTCCCTCTCTCTGTCTCTCTCTCCTTCTCTCTCTCTGTCTCTCTCTCTCTCTCGATTCTATAACTTTATCAAAAATCTGAGCAAATATCATTTTTCAAACCAACACAGTTTCTACATTCGAGCCACACTGAGATGATGAATCATTACAATACCGCATCATCAGCAATATGACGTGCGAAAAGTCAACGCGTCGTCCCCCGCTGATGATGCGGGCAGCCCATCGGCCAATCAGAAACAAGATGCATCGTTCCTCAAATTTGACCGATCTTTCTGTTTGAAATGTGACACTTTGCTTCTGCTTTCTGCTCGGAAACAAATGGAGCTAAAGCTAAAGTCTCTTTTCCTCTCCAACATAAATCTTTCAACCAATAGAACCAATCACACAACTGAGATAAAGAGAAAATGGTGAAGTGTTGTTGTGTATGGGGGTGCCGGGTAACGATACAGAGTGGAGGAGGGTTCGGGTTTTTCAGATTTCCATCTGCAAAGAGCAAACATGCTCATGTGATAAAAGCTGGAAAACCATCTGCAGTGATGGAGAACAGGAAGGAGATGAAGGAGATGAAGGAGATGAAGGAGATGAGCAGAAACTAAAATCACACTGGAACTGGATCTGTGCTTTAATTACATCGCCCCCATCAGGCCAAATTGTGTCTTTTGTTATTATGTGCATGTGTCTTTTCTTGCACAGTGTACATTATTTACATTTTAAGACACATGCTCATTTCATTAAATTTTGAAGCCAGGCTGCAATGATTGATATCACAATATTAAACCGGTAACACTTTACAATAAGGGTTACTAAGTTAATGCTTAGTTTGCATAGTTAATGCTTAATAAGTATTAGCTAACCCTTAATTAACAGTTAACTAATGTGTGTTCATGTTAACTAAGGTATTAATTTATACATCATTTAATAGTCATCTTTATAAACTATTAAATAATGTATAAATTAATACCTTAGTTAACATGAACACCATTAGTAAATTACACATTAGTTAACTGTTAATTATTGGTTAGTGAATGCTTGTTAAGCATTCACTAACCCTTAATTAATGTACCTTTATTATAAAGTGTTTTTAAAGGATCGTAGGGAAGTTAAGTTCTTCATCGACTAAAACACACTGGATCCTCTAGATTTTCTGAATTATAAACTTCAGCTGCTCATTATTATTATTTTCTTCCCTCCGGAATGAATGTATAACATCTAGAAAAAGAACTTGAGTATATATAATCCTGATATTCACAACATGAAGCTGTACCATCATTTACTGTAATTTTCTGCTGTCAATCATTTGAAGCGCAGCTCTGACTTTTTTTCTTGGCTTTTATATTGAGCTTCATTATGTTTTACCAAGGTAACAGGAGTCGTGTTCTCTCTCCAGCCTTCAGCATCCTCCTCTTCTCTCCTTCTGCAGCCAAATAAACGGAGCGACAAAAGAAGAGTTTTTATCAGGGGCAGGAAGAAGAAGAAGAAGAAGAAGAAGATTATTGATTATTGCAACTCGTTATATTTTGGTATCACTCAGTCTCGTCTTCAATTAGTCCAAAATGCAGCAGCAAGAGTCTTGACAAGGTCAGAAACAGGGAGCACATTACTCCTGTTCTTGCCTCCCTACACTGGCTGCCTGTTAGCTACAGAATTCATTTTAAAATCCTGTTGTTTGTTTCCAAGGTGTTAAATGGTCTCGCCTCCTCTTACATTACAGAACTCCTGTCCCCATATCACACTGTCAGAGTACTGAGATCGTCTGACCAAAGACTTCTGTCTGTCCCGAGATCCAGGACTAAGTGTTATGGGGACAGGGTCTTCTCTATTGCTGCCCCTAAACTTTGGAGTTCTCTTCCTCCCACCGTCCGATTCTCCCCCACTATTGAGATCTTCAAGAGTCTTAAAACACACTTCTACTCTTTAGCTTTTAACTGTGCCTAACTTGGCTTAACTACCTCGGGTATTCCCCTTTAAGTCTCTATTGCCACTTTGGGCTCTGTGTGTGACCATGTGCCTTTACTGTTATTATTATTATTATTATTATTATTGATCATCACTCTGACTTTTCTCCTCTATTATTGTGTTTGTTCTTCTTTTGTTTTGTTTTTTTCCTTCTGTGTGTGTTGTAAAGCACTTTGGATCAACTGTGTTGTGTGTAAAGAGCTATATAAATAAAGTTGAATTGAAGAAGAAGCGAGGGTTGAGAAGAGTAAAATGTCTCGGTCTTAAATTTCAGCTGCATGGAAATTTTAAATATCTGATACTTACAAAACACCAGGGATCCAGCAGAGGGAAAAATCCATAGCTTGAATTAATCAATATTATATTAAATATATTTCAAACGACACAAACAATCCACAAAAACAAGACTATCGCCTCTGCACCTCTTTGTGCTTCTGTGGACTTTCACAGACGAGAAATGTTCTCCGCCGGCGGTCCGGATGGAGAGCAGGAAGGTTTCTGTTTGTCCCGTTCGGCTCAAGGCCTTTTCCCTCACAGAGGAGAGCTGCAGGTCAGACCGTCTCCAGACCGCAGACACAACCAGAGTCCTGTTGATACCTAATGCTGTTTCTACTTTCTCCTTCAGCGCTGCCTTCTTATTCCACATTTATTCGTCAGTCTTGTTGAATGTTCAGAGGAGACACAGTGATGAATGAGAGGTTTGTCTGAGCACAAAGAAACTCACTTTAAGGCTTTATGAATGTTCATTGATTTTGTTCCTCTCTTCCTCTTGTAATTGTTGGACCCACAGACAGTATTGTCTGTAGCTGTTAGACTCACAGACAGTCTTGTCTGTAGCTGTTGGACTCACAGACAGTCTTGTCTGTAGCTGTTGGACTCACAGACAGTATTGTCTGTAGCTGTTGGACTCACAGACAGTCTTGTCTGTAGCTCTTGGACCCACAGACAGTATTGTCTGTAGCTGTTGGACTCACAGACAGTATTGTCTGTAGCTGTTAGACTCACAGACAGTCTTGTCTGTAGCCGTTGGACTCACAGACAGTCTTGTCTGTAGCCGTTGGACCCACAGACAGTCTTGTCTGTAGCCGTTAGACTCACAGACAGTATTGTCTGTAGCTCTTGGACCCACTGACAGTATTGTCTGTAGCCGTTGGACCCACAGACAGTCTTGTCTGTAGCCGTTGGACCCACAGACAGTCTTGTCTGTAGCCGTTAGACTCACAGACAGTCTTGTCTGTAGCCGTTGGACTCACAGACAGTATTGTCTGTAGCCGTTGGACTCACAGACAGTATTGTCTGTAGCTCTTGGACCCACAGACAGTATTGTCTGTAGCCGTTGGACTCACAGACAGTATTGTCTGTAGCTGTTAGACTCACAGACAGTCTTGTCTGTAGCCGTTGGACTCACAGACAGTCTTGTCTGTAGCCGTTGGACCCACAGACAGTCTTGTCTGTAGCCGTTAGACTCACAGACAGTATTGTCTGTAGCTCTTGGACCCACTGACAGTATTGTCTGTAGCCGTTGGACCCACAGACAGTCTTGTCTGTAGCCGTTGGACCCACAGACAGTCTTGTCTGTAGCCGTTGGACCCACAGACAGTCTTGTCTGTAGCTGTTGGACCCACAGACAGTCTTGTCTCCAGTCAGCTGTCAGTTGCAGCAGTGAGCTCCGCTGCCTCTTGCTGCATCAGTGACTACGTTTACATGGACTGCAATAATCCGACTATTGACCTTATTCTAAATAAGACAATATTTTGATTAAAGTGTTTACATGAGTTGCTTATAGCAGTGGTTCTCAACGTGGGGTCCAGGGACCACCAGGGGTCCTTGAGGGCATTCCAGGGGGTCTCCAGCAAATTGATGAATTGTTAAATTTCATTATTTTGTCATTTTAGAAAGACTATTTTGATCATAGCTTCACTGTTATCCCCCTACCTACAATACAGACAGTCATGGAATTCTGGACAAACTCATATCTAACTTTGGGTCCAACAGCTACAGGAGGAAGAGAGGAGTTATATAGAGGAACTAAATCACTGAACTTCTCCTTTAAGTCTCTGGCTTCTTTTTCTTCCTAAGGGCGCTTTCACACCTATAGTCCGTTTGCTTTGGTCTGAATCAGTGGATGAGTTGCTACTTTGTTGCATTTTTCATTAGGTCCGGTTAGTGTTCACACGGTCCTGTGTTAAGCGAACCAACATTTGTAAACAAATGACACACGGTCCTACATGCCGTTCATCTATTGGACAGAACATTTCCGAGAGAAAATCAGTCAGTCACATTGTCACGGACAACAATGGAGCAACAGCAGCGTATTGCGATCGCGACAGTAGCTTTGATCGAGCGCTTTCTGTGAGGAGAAATGAAAACGTCAGCTGATGTTAGCTGAGCAGCTGCTAGCTCAGTGATCAGCTGGTTAGCTTCAGCTTCTAGCAGACAATGTTGTGGAACGAGCAAAGACTTACCAGATATTTCCAATACATGTCCGGTATAATCCATACTGCCTTTATGATCGCTGTTACAGTAACGTAAATCCACTGATTACAACGTCCTATTTCTCCACCGGCACTTTCACTTTCTCCATATTTGTTGTTGCTATGGGAAACGGCCAGCGTCAACGGATGTCAACATCCGTTTTCAACCCACAATGCACTGTATTTTGGTTTGCTTCCTATATTAGGTCCTATATTAAGTCCGATTACGTTCTCACCTAAAGCGAACCGAACCGTGGTTCAGTTGGAAACGGAGTCCAGACTTTTCAGGAGGACCACAGTTCGCTTGTTTGGTCCGCACCAGAGTTCGAATGCGTGTTCTCACCTCTCCAAACGAACCGGACTTACGGAGTAAACGCACCATGGTTCGATTAAAACGGACCAAACAGGGGAGGTGTGAAAGCCCCCTTATTTTAAGAGGAAAGTTCCTTTCATGTTCTGTTTGGAAACAAATCAAGCTAAAGCTAAAGTCCCAGGTCGCTACATGTCTGATGTCTGCGTTTTCCTCTCCAAAATATATTTTCCAACCAATAGCTATCGTTCTCTGTAGTTCCATTAGGCCCCGCCTCCTGCCAATCAACCCAGTCAAACCAGAGATCAGACTCTTCCTCCAGCTACAGTCTGGACCATGAGACAGAAACTAAAGCTAGATTTAAACTGCTGCTCTCTTCTTCACTGGGAGGAACTCCTGATATTGAGACAGAGTTTGATTCAGAATATTTACTGTGGAAAACAACTGAGACGAAGGAAAAATATCAAATATCTGCTAATGTGATAAAAGCTGGAAAACCATCTGCAGTGATGGAGAACAGGAAGGAGAGGAAGGAGATGAGAAGAAACTAAAATCACACTGAACTGGACCTGTGCTTTAACCTCCAGCTGCAGACTGGTTTTACTGGTCGCCTCCCAGTGGGAACGTGAAGGAGAGCGATGGTGACAAATGGAGGCAGGGTTAGGCTTGCTGTGTGTGTGTGTGTGTGTGTGTGTGTGTGTGTCTGTGTGTGTGTGTGTGTGTGTGTGTGTGTGTGTACGTGTGTGTGTGTGTGCGTGTGTGTGTGTGTGCTCTGTCCCCTGGCGTTAGCTTGACAGCATCGGGCTGTCTGCTTCCCACACCTCTCTGACGGAGGGAGAGAGAGAGAGAGAGAGAGAGAGGGGGAGAGAGAGAGACAGAGAAACAGAGACATAGAGAGAGAAAGAGAGAGAGAGAGAGGGGGGGAGGAAGAGAGAGAGGGAGAAAGAGACAGAGACATAGAGAGAGAAAGAGAGGGAGAGAGAAAGAGAGAGGGGGGAGAGGGAGAGTCCCATAGGAGAGAGAGAGAGAGAGAGAGAGAGAAAGAGAGAGACAGAGAGAGAGAGAGAGAGAGACAGAGAGAGAGAGAGAGACAGAGAGAGACAGAGAGAGAGAGAGAGGGGAGAGAGAGAGAGAGAGAGAGAGAGAGAGAAAGAAGGGGAAGTGAGGAGAAGATGAAGATGAACTGACTCCAGATCAGCAGCAGTTCTATCAGCTGATCTGATTTCAGCAGATCACATTCACACCTTAATGTTCAAATCTCTCACTGATGTGTTAAATATACAGTTAAATATACAATATACAACACCGATATCCAGATTGTGGATATGGATTTTGGGCCAAAATTCAGTATCTATAAATTTGAAAATTTTGATGCCATAAAATTCCAAGTATTCAGTGTTTCCTCCCACAGTATTCTTCTTGTCGGGGTGCTAAAGCGTCTGAAACATTTAAACCGTCATGGACACGGGGACTCGAGTCACATGACTTGGACTCGAATCACATGACATGAAGTTTGAATTGAATTGAAGTTTGAAGTTTGAGTTTGAATTGCTTGAGACTTGACTTGACGCATGAAGAGAAGACTTGAGACTTGACTTGACTTGGGTTCTGGTGACTTGGGACTTGACTCTGACTTGTACTCTGATGACTTGAAAAGGTTTCTAAAGTCTTGACTTGAGATCTTGTGTTTGTGTAAATGACTTAGATTGAAAGTGATGAGATTTGTTCCAGCAGACGACTGAATTTAAATTCTGTTTTCTGAATTTGTATGGAATGATTGAATTTATTGAAGTTGAAACTGATTATAGAAATCAAACTCATGATGCTCTTACCAAGTTTTTATCCTATTAAAACCATATTGCATTGAAAAGTCCTAGATATTTAGTTTTCTTTAAGATATTAAATTGATACTGGACTCTTGATTTGTTCTGACTTGACTTGCTGTTCTACATTTAGACTTGAGACTTGACTTGATACATGAAGAGAAGACTTGAGACTTGACTTGACTTGGGTTCTGGTGACTTGGGACTTGACTTTGATCTGACTTAGATTGAAAGTGATGAGATTGACTGATCAGATCCTGCTGCTGTGATTTCCAGCTGACTGTTGGTTCCGACGCTTCAGAACAGAATTTCACCAAACTGCATCTTTATTGATAGAAGAGAACACAGCGGAGGGATACCATTTAGGAGAGATAGTTCCTGTTTGGGAGACCGGATCTACTTTTATTATTAAATACAAATTTTAGTGTAAACCAAGAATAGAAATGCAGAATGAGGACGGACCAGTTGCTGCTTTATTGTCTTCCAGCAGGATCTGGTGTTGAATCTGTTCTCCAGCCTGTTCACTGTCAGTTTTCAGGAGATTTTCGTTCCTCATTCAAACTCTACAAACTGGTCCAGCTGCATCTGGTTTTGGTGAGGAGATTATATTCTGGTTTTCAAATAAATAACTCCATGTTAAAACTGAGGGGAATATTGCTTTAAACTCTTTGTGTCCTCTTTTTTTTTTTTTTTTTTTTAAATTATTTACTATTTTATTGTTTTAACAGTATCAACAAGTTCTCAACACTTTGTGTATACAACTTGATCACAATCACACAATTACAAACACGCCAGGGGGACTAAAGGTTAAAAATAAAGACAAAAATAAAGACAAGAAATAGTTAAATAAATACCTTGTAAAGCTTAAAGTGGTTATACGTTTTAACAGCTTTTTAGTTTGTACATTTGAATATTGAAGAAATGTATTGTTTGATATATGCAGTCAGCTCTGGAAAGTTTGGCTTTTTGCTTAAGAATTTAGATCTGTGAATATAAAATTTGGTCAAAATAATAAGCGAATTAATTAAAGAGAACTGCGAGCAGAGATTCCTGTCATATTCAGTAAATCCAAACAATACATTTTTCCAAAGTAATGTAAAGTGAGGATAGATCTGAGCTCCCCACAAAAGATACAACTCACATCAACGTCTTTCTTAAGTTTCTGCAAATAATAATTAATTGGATAAAACCTGTGAAGCATTTTAAAGGATATCTCTTTTACTTTGTTAGTAAAAAAAAAACAACTTATGTGGCAATAAGCAAACTTTTTCCCAACAAATATCTCCAACAAATGTGGACCAGTATGATCTCTTTGTGTCCTCATGTTGGTCTGTTTGGATCCGGACCACAAAACACCTGCACAGCATCTCTGCTTTACTGGATGGATTCAGCCTGAGAAACTCTCTCTGTCTCTCTCTCTCTCTCTCTCTCTCTCTCTCGCTCTCTCTCTGTCTCTCTCTCTCTCTCTCTCACTCACTCACTCACTCACACACACACACACACACCGGCTGTATAGCATAGGTCGGCAGTGTGTAGGTGTGCAGCAGTGTGTAATGGGTTTATGGAGCTCTGCGGCCCGAGGCTGGCGCTGGGCTCGGTGGGAGAAAGTCAATTACAGCGGGGCTGAATCTGCCCTGCGGGGGGGCATACGGGAGGGAGATAAGACCGCCAAGATGGCCGCCGCCGAGCGCTCCGCGGCTGCATGCAGGGGCGGCGAGCGCTGCACTCTGCCCTCCTACACACCGCCAGACGCTCCGCAACAAACCTGCAGGAGAGAAAGTCCTGGACTGCTGCAGACCAGACCCAGACTACACCCAGATTCTACTGAAATGGAAGTTTATTATGATCAATTGCTTTTATTGGTTTTCATTTAATGTAAAATTAAGTAGCCTATGTACTACAACAAACAATATGCCTCCACCTGTTCCTCTTCTCACAGCCAAAAAATGTAATATCCATTTGAATAAAGTATACTGAATTACCATTTTATTTGTTATATATATAGGTTTTATGTGTGAGTTTTCAGTGTTTCCTCCATAATTTCATTCTTGGCATTGTGGAAAATTTAGACCATCATGGGACATCAAAACAAATAAAAGTAATAATAATAATGATGATAATTAAAAATAACATTCATGTGTACTTATGTGGAATAAATCTGTCATCACTCAAACTGCATCACATCATCATATCAGATCCAGTTTAATAGAAGTCCAATATTGGTCCAATATGTCAGTGAAACCGATCCAGACTGTGAAGCTGCAGAATCCTCATCAAACACATTTATTTATTTATTTATTTATTTTTATTTAACAGGGACAATGGACAGTTAATAATTGTCCCATAATTAGCTAGAAAGCTAAATTTCATCTGCAGTCCCTGGGCAGGTGATACAAAGACAGGCAAGTTTTACAAAATACTTTACAACAAAAGTTAAAATTGCAGTGTCCAGTACATTAACATTATAAAATACAACACATAAAAAAGTGCACTGTGCTTGGTATCTTCAGGGAGCTAATGGTCACATGATTGGTTTGATTTCAGCCATGAGTTTAGTTGGAATTTAAAACTGGTGAAATTTGAACTTTGTCTGATCCTGCTGGGAGTAAAGTTTCAGATGTTTGTAGCTCTGATGGAAAAAGCTGATCGGTCAAATTCAGAGCAGCTGAGTCACACGACAGCTGGAGGCAGCAGAGGTTTCTGAGCCGGTCTAACCTGAACACTGCAGGCTGAAACCTTCATCTGGTATCCACATGTGTGTTGTTGTTGGGCTATTACCAAACTATCAAAATGTAATAAAGTAGTAATATGTGAGATTCATATTTTTAAATTTTGTCCCTCAGCCTCACTGTGGTGTTTCTGCTGCTCTTCCCACAGATCACCTGTCAATCAAACAGTGTGGGCGAATCTTGGATTTTCTGTTGCTGCAGTTTGAGTTTCTCTTCTCTCTGTCTGTTCAGTCATGGTGGCTATCACTGCTCATGCTAACTACCCAGTTCTTCTTCTTCTTCTGTTGATTCCGAACAAACCGGAAACGTAAAACGCATCACTTCCTGTGCGGCAGAGGATTTCTCCCAGGAAAGAGCGACCAGACTCCGGCTGTTTAGAACAGACAGAGGAGAAGATTTATCAACTGGATTAGGGCTGCAACTAACGATTATTTTCATTGTCGATTAATCTGACAATTATTTTCTCGATTAATTGAAAAATGTGGATCAGTGTTTCCCAAAGCCCAAGATGACGTCCTCAAATGTCTTGTTTTGTCCACAACCCAAAGATATTCAGTTTACTGTCATAGAGGAGGAAAGAAACCAGAAAATATTCACATTTAAGAAGCTGGAATCAGAGAATTTTGACTTATTTTTCTTAAAACATGACTCAAACCGATCGATAATCGATTATCAAAATAGTTGGCAATTAATTGACAACTAATTTATTAATTGATTAATCGTTGCAGCTCTAAACTAGATAGACGTAACTTACCTCTGGCGGCCATATTGGAGGTCTTCAGCTCTGGGGCAACAGCAGCTGAGAACAGATGTTTGCAAGATTTATAAGATTCAAGATTTAGAATCGGTTTCCTCAACAGAATTGAAGAGACGGTTAATTTCTGTCTGTTTCTGACTGAACTGATCATTTCATCACTGATCCATCTGATTGATTTAGTGTTTAGATAATGTCAGCTTGTTAGCTAGCTAACCATAGCATCTGGTCAGCTAACCATCACTGTCTTGTTGTTAACACATCTGATTAGCACACTAGCTAACGTAGCTAGTAGCAGCTAGCGTTAGCGTGTTCACATTAACATCAGTGTGTTTGCTGGCTAGTTAGCTAGCTAACAGTTTGTTCAGGTTAACTGAGCTGACTCTTCTCAAGCTACAACTCTTCATGTTTTGGAGTAGAGACTAGGGCTAAAGACAAGACAGTTTACTGTGTCACAGTAACCTACATTTGGAAACAAATCCACCTTATCACACTATTCACTTTTACTGAGAACGTTACTGAATGGATCTACAGCCACACCACAACAAGCTGACTCAGCTGCTCTCTGCTGACAGCTGCTTCACACACATTTACACTTTATTCACTAACACACAGTTCTACAGTGTTCCTCCATCATGAGACTCAGCTGCTGTAAACTCTAAAGCTTCTATAGGTTGAATAGTGTTAAATCAGTCGGCGAGAGAAAGCAGCAGATATAACAGATATGTATTTGTATGAAAACTTTAAACTTTTTACTTTAGTTTAATTCCAGGTATCTAAACCGTCTTCATGGTTCCTCTTCTTGTGTAAATCCTCGGCTCAGACGGCGGCGAGGCGACAGCAGCAGCAAACAGGAAGGCTTTGTTGTTGTTGTGTTCGCTCAGAGCCGCCCAACGCTTCTGGGATTCAGGACACACACTGCCATGAGCACGCACGCACACACACACACACACACACACACACACACACACACACACACACTGTTCCTGTCTCCAGATGAGTGTTTGTGTGTGACAGAGCAAGAATGAGAAAGATTCATGAAAAGACACAGCAGAGTATAGAGAGTATAGACCGTATAGATGTAAATT
Source organism: Centroberyx affinis (assembly GCF_046629955.1). NCBI lineage: Eukaryota > Metazoa > Chordata > Actinopteri > Beryciformes > Berycidae > Centroberyx > Centroberyx affinis. The sequence continues at coordinate 1,998 of NW_027284342.1, read as the reverse complement.
CACACACACACACACACACACACACACACACACACACACACACACACACACACACACACACACACACACACAGTGACTTACAGTGAGTGAGCAGGTTCAGAGGTTCAGTGCCTTGCTCAAGGACACTTCAACAGGACACACACACACACACACACTGACAGACCATGGAGACAATGAGATAGGCTTACAGCTGGCTTGTGTGTGTGTATGTGTGTGTGTGTGTGTGTGTGTGTGTGTGTGTGTGTGTGTGTGTGGTCTCGGCTCTGTCACGCCTGAATAGGAAGCACAGCAGCAGCTCCAGCGAGGGGTGTGTGTGTGTGTGTGTCGTGTGTGTGTGTGTGTGTGTGTGTGTGTGTGTGTGTGTGTGTGTGTGTGTGTGTGTGTGTGTTTCTAAAAGCCTAAAGCTCCTCGCTGCACAGGATTAGCAGTCTTGCGTTTCAAACTGAGAGAGAGAGGGAGAGACAGAGAGAGACAGTGAGAGAGAGAGAGAGAGTCACAGTGTTGGTCTCTCTCTCTCTCAGCAGAAGCTAATCAGCTCCAGTGCTTTTCCTCCTGCAGTGAGCTGATTACAGCATTATACCTCATATAACCCCCCTGTACCCCATATACCCTGATACACCCCCCAACACCTCCATATACCCCTCATATTTATACCCCTCCATATACCCCATATAAACCTCCATGCTGCTCATATATCCCGGTCTACGTCATTTACCCCATGTACCCTGATATACCCCCCCAACACCTCCATATACCCCATATACCCTATAGCTCCCATATACCCTTAATATACCCCAATATACCCTTCATACACCCTTCATATACCCCAATATACCCTTCATACACCCTTCATATACCCCAATATACCTAATATACCCCAATATATCCTTCATATACCCCAATATTCTCTCTACCCCAATGTACCCTTCATATACCCCAATATACCCTTAATACACCGTCAATATACCCTTCATATAATACCCTTCATATACCCCAATATACCCTTTATATACCCCAATATACCCTCCATATACCCTTCATATACCCCAATATACCTAATATACCCCAATATACCCTTCATATACCCCAATATTCTCTCTACCCCAATATACCCTTTATATACCCCAATATACCCTTCATGTACCTCCAATATATCCTTCACATACCTCCATATACCCTTCATATACTCCATATACCCCTGTATATTGCACCCCCCCCCCCCCCTTGTCTCCATGGTAACGAACTCTCCAAACAAAAGCATTTCATTCATTCATTCATTGCGATTAATTAACTTTTTAATGATGGCTGCAGATTACAAGCAGAGCTGTCAGCTAAACACCTCCTGTCTCCACTCCTCTCTCCTCTCCTCCTATCCTTTCTCCTCTCTCCTCCTCCTCTCCCTCTCCTCTCCTCCTCCTCTCTCCACCTCTTCTCCTATTCTATTCTTTTCTATTCTGTTCTCTCAGTCTGAGAGAACAACCAGAGATCAGGGGGATTGAGCTTCAGTCTGTGTGTGTGTGTGTGTGTGTGTGTGTGTGTGTGTGTGTGTGTGTGTGTGTGTGTGTGTGTGTGTGTGTGTGTGTTGGGGCAGACTGTATAGCAGTTGAATGTAAAGCAGGGTAGCAGAGACACCAGGGATATACAGTCTGCCCCAACACACACACACACACACACACACACACACACACACACACACACACACACACGTCCATTACAGATTACATATTTGCTGAGTTTTTTTTTTTTTTTTTTTTTACAGTAACACTTTACAACAACCAGATTTAAAGGTCAGTTAATCATTATTTCCATGATTCAATTAATTATTGAAATAAAGACTATTTACTTAGTAGATTAAATTAAATTGTTGCATTAAATAACAATAAATTATTTAAAAAAAAATGAATAATACACTAAATTATTCATGTAGGATTATTTAATTTTAATTATTTTTTTAATGTATTATTTAGTTCCATAACTTAACTAATTATCAGTTAATAG
>NW_027284341.1:12500-22487 GCF_046629955.1 Centroberyx affinis | reverse complement strand
CAGATTATTATTATGTTAAGGTCATGTGATTTGAGAAGCTCCGCCCCCTGGTTGCAGCTGACTCCGCCCTTCAGGCCTCAGGTGACGTCAGAGACAGACACCAGATACTTTGATGAAGAGTTCACCGGACAAACCATCACCATCACTCCTCCAGGACAAGGTGCTCCTCCTCCTCTCCCTTCTCCTCTCCCTCCTCCTCCTCCTCTCCCTTCTCCTCTCCCTCCTCCTCCTCCTCCTCCTCTCCCTCCTCCTCTCCCTCCTCCTTCTCCTCTTCTTCCTCCTCTTCTTCCTCTCCCTCCTCCTCCTCCTCTTCTTCCTCCTCCTCCTTCTCCTCCTCCTCCTCCTCTCTCAACCAAACCTTCACCTCCTCTCTCTCCCTCACCTGATTTTTCTAGACTGCAGCTCCTCCTGGTGGCTGGTTGATCACATTACAATGAAAAACAGTAGATTAGATAAGATTAGAAGATTAGAATATATTAAATCACGTCTGGGTTTGTTGCAGCAGCAAATAGTAACAGGATACAACATAGAAGGATAGAATATAGATAGTTAGATATATAGAATAGAGCAAATGGTTTATTAAACATAAACTCAATTCAGGAAAACTCAACACAGGAAGGTATTGAGCAGAACTGTAAGAATGAAAACACTGATATTATGAAAAAAGAATGAAAGAATAAACTGCAGCATGTATGCAGAGTGCAGAACAACAAATATACAGTAAGTAAGTAAGTAAAATTTATTTATAAAGCGCTTTTTACAGATGAAAATCACAAAGTGCTGTACAAAACATAGGCAAAATAAAGCAGAATAAATATACATTTTGTGAAATTTTCCAGTGAATATTTATCAACCAAAAGCTTTCCGAAATAAAACTGTCTTCAGTTGCTTTTTAAAAGAGTCCACAGACTCGGCCACACGGAGCGACAAGGGCAAATCGTTCCAGAGTCTGGGGGCAACAGCCTGAAAGGATAGGTCTCCCCGGGTTTTAAAACAGGTCTTTGGGACCTTCAGGAGACTCTGGCCTGAGGACCGAAGGGTGCGACCTGAAGTGTAGGGGCACAACAAGTCCGCAATATACAGGGGGTGTGAGAACCAAGATTTTAAAATCAATGCGAAATTTGACAGGAAGCCAATGAAGACTTGCCAAAACAGGGGTAATGTGGGCTGTTCTGGGCGTTCCTGTCAAAAGTCTAGCAGCAGAGTTATGTACAGTTTGAAGTTTGTTTAGAACGGCCTTATTAAAACAAGTAAAAAGAGAATTGCAATAGTCAATGCGAGACGAAATGAAAGCATGGATGATCATTTCAAGGTCAGACTTTGACAACATTTTTCTTATTTTAGAGATATTTCTCAGGTGATAAAAACAGTTTTTGGTCAGCTGTCGAGAGTGAGCCTCCAGAGACATGGCCTGATCGAACACAACCCCAAGGTTTCTGAGGCTGGGTTTAACAGACGAACCCAGAGCACCAAGATGGCTTTTGATCTGGGGGATCTTATTGTCAGGAGCAATGATCAGAGTTTCTGTTTTGTTTGAATTTATCTGAAGGTAATTTGAAGAAAGCCAGTTGTTGATGCAAGACACACATTCCAAAAACACCGATAAAAAGTGAAACTCTGAGTCATTGAAAGAACAATACAACTGAATGTCATCAGCGTAGAAGTGATAAGACACATTTTTAAAACCGCGAATCAGCTGACCAAGAGGCATCAAGTACATCAAAAACAAAACAGGCCCCAGAACAGAACCTTGGGCAACTCCACAAGACAGGTTTGATACATCGGACATTACATTGTTGATTGCAACATTAAAAGTTCTTCCTTTTATATATGAGGAAAACCACTGGAGGACAGACCCGGAAAACCCCATCTCTGATTTAAGCCGATCAACCAGTATACAGTGATCTACGGTATCAAATGCAGAGGTCAAGTCCAGTAAGACCAAAACTGTGTAGCGACCGGAGTCTGCAGCCATCATTACGTCGCTGGAAACTCTCACCAGAGCAGTTTCAGTGGAGTGCATTTTCAGAAAACCTGATTGATATTTGTCATAGAGATCATGCAGCTCCAAAAATGAAGTTAGCTGATTAGCCACCACTTTTTCCAAGATTTTTGACACAATGTGTGTGTTACATACACAATGTATGTAACACACAAAAATGACATATGACAACAAATGACAAAAATACATAAAATGTTTCTGTCTGTTTCCTCCAGATGATTCCATGGAGAGTTTTGACAGCGACCGCCAGCCACATTTCCCCCAGTTCTCCTACTCTGCCAGTGGGACGGCCTAGAGGACCAGGCCCCGCCCCTCAATGACCAGGCCCCGCCCCTCAATGACCAGGCCCCGCCCCTCAGTGACCAGGCCCCGCCCCTCAATGACAGGTCACACCCCAACGACCAGGCCCTGCCCCTCAGTGACCAGGCCACGCCCCTCAACGACCAGGCCACACCCCCTCAACGACTAGGCCATGCCCCTCAGTGACCAGACCCCGCCCCTCAATGACAGGCCCTGCCCCTTTCTACCCCTAAACAACTGTGCCCCGCCCCTTAAGGACCAAGTCCTGCCTCTGAAACACCACCCTGTCTTAATGACAACGCTCTGTCTCAGTTTGCTTAACAACCATTTGCAATTTCTTCTTAACGACCCGTCTGTTGACCAACACAACTGTTGTCTTAACGAGGCCACGCCCCTCCTCTGCTCTCTTAACGAGACCACGTCCCTCTGCCCTCTTAACGAGACGAGGCCACGCCCCTCCTCTGCTCTCTAAACGAGATGAGGCCACGCCCCTCCTCTGCTCTCTTAACGAGGCCACACACACACACACACACACACACACACACACACTCACACACACACACACACCCCTCTGCTGTCTTGGTGAGACGAGACCACGCCCCTCCTCTGCTCTCTTAACGAGACGAGGCCACGCCCCTCCTCTGCTCTCTTAACGAGACGAGGCCACGCCCCTCCTCTGCTCTCTTAACGAGGCCACGCCCCTCCTCTGCTCTCTTAACGAGGCCACGCCCCTCATCTGCTCTCTTAACGAGGCCACGCCCCTCCTCTGCCCTCTTAACGAGACGAGGCCACGCCCCTCCTCTGCTCTCTTAACAAGGACACGCCCCTCCTCTGCTCTCTTAACAAGGACACGCCCCTCCTCTGCCCTCTTAACGAGACGAGGCCACGCCCCTCCTCTGCTCTCTTAACGAGATGAGGCCACGCCCCTCCTCTGCTCTCTCAGTGAGATGAGGCCACGCCCCTCCTCTGCTCTCTTAATGAGGCCACGCCCCTTCTCTGCTCTCTTAAAGAGGAAACAAAAGGACTGATGTTGACTTGCTGGTGCTCACAGTCTGAACAGTCAGAAACAGTGAAAACAGGGAACAGGATCCAGGATCCAGGATCAGTCTCAGCAGTGTTTCCACCTGGCAGACGCTCTGCTGGGCTCTAGTGAACAGAGTCCTGTGTGGAGGAACCTCCGCCCCGGACTCTGAATGTTTTCATCTTGTAGTGAAACCTGGACACAACCTGAACTTCTCTGAGCAGCAACATCCAGAGAAAACTGCTCAACAAGTTTCTGCTGCTTCATATTAAAAACGAATATGAACACTGAGGAACTGAAGCTCCTTGTTGACTAAATGAGACTCAGACCGGATCCTCCAGATTTTAGAGATTTTTGTGACTTTTTCTTTTCAAAATGGATTTACAGTTATATAGTTTGGGAAATAAGTCTTCATTTGCTCCACATCCTGTAGAAGACAAACTCTCCTTTTAAGTGCAATATCAAATCAAATCATATTTATTTATGATATTTATGAAGCGTGTTTACACAACAGGTTCAACACAAAGTGCTTCACAGCAACAACAGACACAAATACAGTTAAAAACAGGAGAGACAAACACGACACAGCGAGGAGGATCAGAGTGAGATGGATTGAGGATGAAGACTTTTCAAAGTCTTCCTCTGCTTGTTTTGGAGCTTTCAGGCTTCCGTCCCGCCGTTCAAACCCCAAACAGCTGAGAGTGGCGGCTGATGACATCACTTCCTCCAGAGGAACCTGGTACGACATGTTAAGAGCTTTGATTCGTGAAATGTGAAATTTGTGAAATGTGAAATGTGGTTAGAAAGTGAACTGATTGTGCAGCTGGACCTTAACCTCACTTTGACTCTTAAAATCACTTCAAGGCTTAGAGAGTCTCATAAATCTTTACTGATCGTTCTCACAGATAATATTTAAATGTTTGTGTTTACATTTTGTAAAAGTGTTTTTTCTATTCGTACTCGTTTGTTTTCTGGTGTTAAATCTCCAGATCCTTGGTGGCTGTTTGGTGTCTTTCTCGCAGTGAGTAGCATTTAAAAAAAATATCTACGTTAGAGCTGCAACTAACGATTATTTTCATTGTCGATTAATCTGTCGATTATTGTTGTTGTTGTTTGGTCTATAAAATGTGAGAAAATGGTGAAAAATGTGGATCAGTGTTTCCCAAAGCCCAAGATGACGTCCTCAAATGTCTTGTTTTGTCCACAACCCAAAGATATTCAGTTTACTGTCATAGAGGAGGAAAGAAACCAGAAAATATTCACATTTAAGAAGCTGGATTCAGAGAATTTATTTTTCTTTAAAAAATTACTCAAACCGATTAATCGATTATCAAAATAGTTGGCAATTAATTTGATAGTTAACAACTAATCGATGAATTGATTAATTGTTGCAGCTCTAATCTACTTAATACATAAATACATAGTAATATACTATGTAATACATGTAAATACATAGTAACTACATATAAGTACATTGTGCTGCATGTAGTCTGGATCATCAACAGTCAGACTGAACAGTTACAGCTGAATAAAAAGTTTCCAACACAAAACAATCATCAAACTTTTCAGTTTTTAAAATCACTAAATGAAAAGCAGCAGCTTTGTGTTTCTCTTCTTCTGGAACTCTGAGCGATGGAGGGAAGAAGTCTGGAGTCTGAAGACGAGAAGAGAGAAGCTCAGATAAACTTTACAGTCTGTTGTTTTAAAGCCACTGGAAGAAAAATACAGTTCTAAGATTTTGAAAAAAAAGTCTGAATATTACAAAAATAAAGTTGTAATTTCTAGATAAAGGTTGAAATATTTTGAGAAAAAAAATAAATATTTGATTTATTTTTTTACAGTGGTCCTAAAACAGCTCTAATGGACTGAATGAATCTTTCTGATGTGGATCTTCTCTCTGATTGGTCGACACTCTGCTTCTGAAGCAGCTTTAATTAGTTTAGACATAATTTAACCCCTCAACATGAATTATTCTAACATCTTTCACTGAACTTTATTGATAATTAAAAATTTATGAATGTAAAATGTATTTAATATCCCATTCTAGTTTATGTTTTGTACAGTAACTTGTTCCTTCTCAGCTGTGTGTCTGTCTGCTTCTTCTGTTTAGGAGGAAACTTGGTTTAGTGTCTTAAGTTATTTTGGTTTTTGACCCTCGCAGGCTCCTGTAGCAGACTGCTTCAGAGTGTTTATGGCATAAATGTGTTTTTGTTTTTCCATTGGAATAGAAATAAAGATTTTTTTGTCATATAGCCGTTATGTTTTGACTCTTTAAATATTTACATGAAGAAATGAAACAGTCCAGTTTAGAGAATATTAATATTTAATATTTAATATTTAATATGGAGGTTACTCACTAACTATTAGCATCATCATCTTCATCACCTTCTTCTTCAGAATGAACCTGAATGAATGAATCCCAGCAGTTTGTTAGTTCTGCTGCCTGGAACTGAGAGCTGCTGGTCGGTCGGGAGGTGAAGTGTGTGTGTGTGTGTGTGTGTGTGTGTGTGTGTGTGTGTGTGTGTGTGTGTGTGTGTGTGTGTGTGTGTGTGTGTGTGTGTGTGTGTGTGTGTGTGTGTGTGTGTGTGTGTGTGTGAAGGGGGGCAGTGGTAATTATCCTAATTACCAATTCCTGCGTAAGTGGAGATAATTTGTGTGATTACAGTGTTTAGAGGTCAGTTCATCTGCAGCACATCCAACACTGAGCTGATAATACTACTGATACTACTGTAATACTACAACTACTGCTACAGTACTACTACTACTACTACTACTACTACTGCTACCACTGCTACTACTACTACTACTTTTGTAATGCTGCTACTACTACTACTACTACTACTACTGATAATACTGATAATACTACTAATATACTATTGTAATACTACAACTACTGCTACAGTACTACTACTACTGCTACTGCTGCTACTACTACTACTACGGTTGTAATGCTACTACTACTACTACCAATAATAATAATAATAATAATAATAATAATAATAATAATAATGATAATACCATTGTAATACTACTAGCCTACTACTGTACTAGTATGACTACTACTACAACCAATACTAACTAGCCTACTACTGCTGCCACAGTGTACTCTACATATTATACTATACTAGAATACATTATTATTGTTATTGACAAATCCCCTCTGTATGAAAGCAGAGGTGACGTCATCCCAAACCGGAGCGTCCCCTCATGAAGCCGCGAGCCGCCGGATCCGATTCACCCCGGAAACTGAATGAATGAATGTAAAATGTGTTTGTCGTTATTTCAGCTTCATGTTCGGGTCTGATGTGGAGCGGCGGATCCGCTTCAGTCTGTTTCTGTTTTCACAGCAGAAACCAGCAGGTGAGCGCGTTCACCCGCCGTCCGTCAAGCTGCAATCACTTAGCCCGGAAACGGCTCGGCCTTCAAAATAAAAGCGCAATATTTGTCATCTTTGAAAAACAGGCTTAAGAAGAAAGAGAGCAATCATAAGTACTCGGAGGAATCATTCGATTTAATAGATAAAGTATATAAATGTAGCCTATGCCTATGGTAGGCCTACATATGTATATTTACTGTGTAGTCAGTCAGCCTATATATTGTTTTTTCATATCCTCATGTTTTTCTCATTTGTAGCCTATATTTTGCATATATATAGGTTTTTCGTTTATTTTTGTTCTGCATATATTTCAAATAATTTGTTTGTTTTTTTTCACATTGGTCTCAGTAAATTCTACTGCTGGTGCAGTGAACACCCTGTAATAGTTGGTTGTGTTGTTTGCCTTTTACTATGATGTTATTTATATTCCGTTTTTCTTTGCTGTATCCTGTTACTGTTTGCTCCTGTAACGACCCCATTTCCCCACAGAGATCAACACAGTTTGGTCTCACCAATGTATGTTAGGCCTAAATACTAAAATCACTATTTTCCATCATGGGTTTTCAAATGAAATTGCCTTATGGACAGGTAAGTACACTTTGGGAACAATTGTATCGCTGCTATGGGTTAAAATTATTATTTTTTAGATAGTCATCCTTGTACTGTAAGGTGGTAGATTTTGTTTTGTTTTTTGTTGGAGTCATCCAATATGAAGGTTTATTATGAAGCTTTTATTTTGAAGGTACCGCTGTCTAAGTCCGGTCTGCGCGTGCTCACTGTGTGCGTGTTGACGCAGCGGCTCGCCTGGTGCGTCAGCAGCCTGCTGGTCCAGTCGGTGTCTGACTGGTGGAAACGGAGATGCCATAACAGCAGCATCCGACAGCGAGGAGCGGCCGCACACCGAGCGATTCTACCGGATTCTATTCTGTTCTATTCTGTTCCATTCTTTTCTATCCATCTGTTCTCCTCCGTGACTCTTCCATGCTCGGTTCCAGCCCGGCGGAGGGGGTTTTATTCCGCGGTGAGCAGCGCATCTGGACCGGAGGTAAGAGCCGGATGACTGGGCGTGGAGGCTGGAGGCTGGAGCCTCATCTGTCTGTTCTGTCTGCTCGTATTCTGTAAAGAGACGGACCTTTAAATCATTTCATGTGTTTTTTTTACACGGACTCTGGTGTGATGCTGCGGCCTGCAGCCAGCAGCAACACTCCGGCTTTAATTAGGCCCGTTACAAACCAGATGCATCGTTTAATTCAGTTGCATAATGCTGTACGGCTGAAAACCCGAGGCTGTTATTATGGGCTGGTCCCTGCAGTCCAGACAGACAGCTGGTCCAGTCCGGCAGGTGAACTGGTGGATGGACCTGGATGGACCGGGTTGGACTGGGATGTGACTGGGATGTGACGGCGGGTTGCTGGGAAACTGGCTGACCCGCCTCAAGGGACACAGTCAGGTTAAAGAGCCTGGAGACCCGGACAGACCGGCCTGTAGCTATAAATGTCCATACAGCAGTGTACCTCATTATGAACCTGTACCTCAACATATCCCCGTTACCTTCCCTCGATATATATCTGCAGACCCGGACAGAGCATGAGCACACAGGCCTAGAACTCTACGTATATATACCACTGTACTTCTGTATATACCTATATAGCCTGTACACACCGCTATATACTATATCTCTCAATATACAGTATACCTCTATACCTCTATATACCCAATACCTCTAAATACACCTCTATATAAACTGTACCTGGAGACCCGGACAGAGCATGAGCAGACAGACAGGCCTGTAGAACTCTCTGTATACATCTCTATACATACTTTACCTCTGAATACAGCTCTATATATACCCAATACTCTATATAGGCTATACCACTCTACCACTGATGTATATACCTATACATCAGTATATACCCTATGTACACCTCTCTATATATCTGGAGACCTGGACACTGCATATAGAAGCAGACAGGCCTGTAGCCTATATGTAGACCTCTATATATACCTGTAGACACAAGTACACACCTCTATATATGTAGACCTCATCTCTCTATATATATACTGTACCTCTGTACATACCTGGAGATGCCTCTAGATACCTCTATAAATCTGTATATACCTCTATACCTCTATATATACCTCCATACCTTTATATATACCTCTATATATACCTCAATACATACCTCTATATATACCTCCATACCTTTATATATACCTCTATATATACCTCTATACCTTTATGTATACCTCTATACCTCTGTATATACACCTCTATACCTCTATATATACCTCTATACATACCTCCATATATACCTGTATACTGCTGTATATACCTCTATACATACCTCCATACCTCTATACCTCTGTATATATTTCTATACCTCTATACCTCTGTATATACCTCTATACCTCTGTATTAACCTCTATACCCTGTTCACAGTATTCCCATGATGTCACCTGCATTTCCTACCAATAAGGTCTACTGATGGAACAGAATACAATGAATACCTCTGTATAAACCTGTATATACACTACTAAATATATACAGCTACATTTACCCCATACCTCTATATATACACCATATGCCTATATATACATATAAGTATGCCTCTATATACCTCTTTATATACCTCTAAATGTAAACATACCTACACAGACCTACACAGACCTATTTATACATATATACTTACTCCTATACCTTTATATATACCTCTATGCCTACAGTATATATATCTATAGGCCTACAGGACTGTAGCAGTGGCCTGTTTTAACCTGAGGAAGAAATCACCATAATATTTCTGTTATTTCCTATAATATTTCTATAGGAACTGGTAGTATGTCTGTGGTCTCAGTACTTAGTGATTTTATTATTATTTTATCTCCTGTGGTATCACATCACTATAATATTCCTATAATATAGAAAAAACTATAATATTCCTATAATATAGAAAAAACTATAATATTCCTGTAGGGACTCATAGTGTGTCTGTGGCATTCAATAGTGACTTTATGTGTGTTTTATCTCCTATAGTCAGACTGTATTATTTCTACAATATTCCTGTAGGAGATAATAGTTTTGATGTGATATTTGTGCAGTATTATTCTTAAATGTATTATAGGAATATATATTTCTGCTCAGTGAGGAGGTTTTGGTTTCATGGTCTCTGTTCTGGTTCCAGTCTGGTGGTTTCTGAGTTTTGACTGTTTCTGCCTCCTGTTGTGTTTTTCCCCATCAGTCTCCAGTCTGCTTCAGGCTTTCCTTCTACTCTGTGAATGAGGTAAATGAGG
>NW_027284341.1:0-2500 GCF_046629955.1 Centroberyx affinis | reverse complement strand
TTAGAGACAGGCCTTTATTTCTAATTCCCTCTGTTTGATAAGTATATTTGCTCATATTTTAGTATGAATTACGTTTAGTAATTACGGTAATCGACGGCGGCACGCTCCAGAGACTTCCGCCAGGAGTTTACCGGTGTCCACCGTTGTTTTTAGCTGCGACCAGCAGCTCTATAGCTCGCTCTGTCTGTCGGTCGGTCGGTCGGTCGGTTGGTTGGTTGGTTGGTTGGTCCACAAAAATTTCCCCAGCCTTTGGCGGCCTGTAGCCGCACAGTACGTGGTTGCAGCTATGGTGAATTCACGCTTGTTTCCTTTGTTTTTTTCCCTGGCCTGTATTTGGAGCCGGCCTTTATTTGTTCGTGTCGACCACGGCCCCGGACATTATTGGAGACCCGGCTTTTAACTGACTACCGGCCACTATTAGAGGAAATACGGTACTTATTTTTCAGTCGGCATTGCGTATACCCTAAATCCTCTCTGATGCGCATCATTCAGTAGTGTGCTGCAAAGAGCGAGAGAGAGAGAGAGAGAGAGAGAGGGAGAGAGGGAGAGAGAGAGAGAGAGAGAGAGAGAGCGACACAGAGGGAGAGCACGAGACAGAGAGAGAGACAGACCGCACAAAGAGACTACTTCTGTGTGGATCTCTTCCCAGCTCGTCTCTCTCTAACATTTTCGTCTCGTTTTTATTCGTTGACGAAATTGTCAATACATTTTGTGATAGTTTTGTCATCATAAATTATTTTTTATTTAGTTATCTCGTTTTCGTCAATGAAAAAATGTCGTTGACGAAAATTATTGGTCAACGAAATTAACACAGTAATATTTGCCCAGTAACAAACTGCCCACTGTTACCCTACTGTTACCCCACTGTTACCCTGACCTGTTACACCACTGTTACCCCAGTTACCCCACTGTTACCCTGACCTGTTACCCTGACCTGTTGCCCTGACCTGTTACCCCACTGTTACCCCACTGTTACCCCACTGTTACCCTGACCTGTTACCCCAGTTACCCCACTGTTACCCTAACCTGTTACCCCACTGTTACCCCAGTTACCCACTGTTACCCTGACCTGTGGCCCTACTGTTGCCCCACTGTTACCCTGACCTGTTACCCTGACCACATGAAACTTTATTGACACTGGGTCACTGCAGCAGCAAAAGGAAACAGCAAAGAAAAATAAAATAGAAATAGAGCTTTAGTAAGGAGGTCAGAGGTCAGAGGTCACAGCACCCTGACCCTAGAGTGATGATGATGATAGAGAAGTGACAGATGAGGAAGTGAAACTGAAGAAAATGTTTTAACTCTACCAGCCAATCAAAACCTCAAAGGAAATAAACTCTCCAGTGTGTTTCTCACATAAATGCCGGCGCTCTTTAGTTTGGAAAAATCATATTTATATTCAGACAAAATATTTAAAAAACTTTATTCACTGCAACAGGATGGATGGCAGTTTAACTGTTCCAAAGTGGACTAGCCAGTGAAAAAAGGCTTTTTAATAATTCATCAGCGGTAAGACTGTTTTCAGCTCGTCCTTTAATTCCTTTCCATCAGACAGAAGAGGCTGGGCTGATATTCAGTGAAATCCGACTGTAATATTCACGGTATCACGGTGTTTTTTCTCCTGTCAGCCTGTTAAATCCAGAGTGTCGATAAAGATTCCTGCTTCGTCACCGCTGAGCTGCTTCTGCCTCACAGAACCCGGCAGTCAGCTGATTGTATTTCAGCTGCAGCTCTGATCTGTGGCATCAGGAGGTTTAGTTCCTGCAGCAGAACCGGAGACTGTTTTACTGCTCTGATGCTGCAGACCAGCGGTTCTCAACCTGGGGGGCGGGGACACCCAGGGAGTCGGGAGATGATTTATGTGTTGGTGAATAGGAGTTTATCCTTCTACTGTTGCACTGCAGTCACTGTGGATAAGAGCATCTGCTAAATGCCTCACAAGTGAATGTATAGTGAACAGAATGTGGATGCAAAGTGAATATAAAGTGAGTGTAAAGTGAATTTAAAGTGAGTGTAAAATGAGTGTAAATTGAGCGTTAAGTGAGTGTAAAGTGTGTAAAGCGAATGTAAAATGAGCGCAAAGTGAACATAACATGAGCGTAAAGCGAGTGTAAAGTGAATGTAGAGTGAGTGTAAAGTGAGTGTATAGTGAATGTAGAGTGAGTGTAAAGTGAGCGTATAGTGAGTGTAAAGTGAATGTAAAGTGAATATAGAGTGAGTGTATAGTGAATGTAGAGTGAGTGTAAAGTGAGTGTATAGTGAATGTAGAGTGAGTGTAAAGTGAGTGTATAGTGAATGTAGAGTGAATATAGAGTGAGTGTAAAGTGAGCGTATAGTGAGTGTATAGTGAATGTAGAGTGAGTGTTAAGTGAATAGAGTGTAAAGTGAATATAGAGTGAGTGTAAAGTGAATCTAGAGTGTGTAAAGTGAGGGTAAAGTGAATGTATAGTGAGTGTAGAGTGTGTGCAGTGTGTAAAGTGTGTAAAGTGTGTGTAAAGTG
>NW_027284340.1:15000-35706 GCF_046629955.1 Centroberyx affinis | reverse complement strand
ATTACTATTTTCCACATTTTAGAATAACAGTAAAGACTCATGAAACTATGAAATAACACAAATGGAATTATGCAGCGACCAAAAAAGTGTTAAACAAATCAAAACTATATTATATTTTAGATTCTTTAAAGTAGCCGCCCTTCACCTTGATGGAAAGGCAAAGGCTTTGGAAAGAAATACAAACGTTTAAAGCTAATTTAAGGGCGACAGAAATCACAACACATTTTTTAAACACACAGCAAAGCTACTGGGCTACAGAAGCCCTTAAGGACAAACCGTGCATAAAGGCTAACGGCTAAACTAACCGTACCTACAGAGAAATATCTCCGGTTACCGGTCTCACTTTGACAGATCTTTCTCCCGCTGAAGGTCACATGACCCACAATGACAAGTGAAGAGGCAGGTAGCAAGTTTACTAGTTGAAAACGTTTACTCGCTCACTTCATCCATTCTCCATGACTCTGCTGACTGACAACAAGCTTTAGGAAAGAGGAGAAAACAACAAGCTGCTGCTGTGTGGCAAAACCAATAAACCATCAGCACATTAAGTTAGAGTCATCAGCATACTGACAGTAAACATCCTCCATAGTTTCTCCACCTGGTGGATCTGGAGGGAAATCTGCTGGATCGCTTTACGGCACAAAACAGGAAGAGGTTCTGTTGGCTTTACGGCACAAAACAGGAAGAGGTTCTGTTGGCTTTACGGCACAAAACAGGAAGAGGTTCTGTTGGCTTTACGGCACAAAACAGGAAGAGGTTCTGTTGGCTTTACGGCACAAAACAGGAAGAGGTTCTGTTGGCTTTACGGCACAAAACAGGAAGAGGTTCTGTTGGCTTTACGGCACAAAACAGGAAGAGGTTCTGTTCTTCCAGAGCAAACGGAGCTAAAGCTGAAAGAGTTTCTGGCAGCAGATGGTGGAAGGAGGGAAAGGAAGATGGAGGAATCACTTCAAAAATGTTCTTCAGGGAGGGGGGGGGGGGGGCAGGAAGCAACGGGGCTGATGGGAAATGTAGTCTTAATGTGGAGAAACACTAGCACTAACAATACTACCGGAGTGAGAGAGAGGAGACCAATCAGCTCCACCAGGCTCTCACTGGTTCACAGTCATTAGACCAAGAGAGGAAGACACAGAGCAGCAGTGGTAAATCCATAGTAGATACAGATCTATCCATCAGGTTATATTGGCAGCTTTGATACAGATGTGCCAACATGAAAACATCAGAGACACAGTGAGGAATCCAGCGGTGGAAAAAGTTCTCAAATCCTTTAAGTAAAAGAAGCAATAACACAAAGGAAAATACTTCAAGTCCTGAATTCAACAGTCTAGAAGTATCAGCAGAAAAATGAACTGAAGTATGAAAAGTAAAAGTCTTCATTCTGTCAGAGAGTTAAATTACTGAAGCATGAACCTGTCAGAAGTATTTTAATGTTGCCGGTCTAACTGATCCAGATACTGTTGGAGTTTAAACTCTAACAATGCAACATATTTTATGAGCTTATCATATGTTTTGATGTAAAACCTTATTCTGCAAAGTAACTAGTGACTCAGCCGGCAGACAGATGAAGAGGAGGAGGAGCAGAGAGTCTCACAGAAAGTAAATCTATCAATAACCAAAGTTAGATCTATCAATAACTCACCTGAATAAAACTCAATGTAATATATAACATCTTATAATACTCCTGTGTGTCTGCAGTGAGTTTATAATGACTGGACTGTACTTTATGGTATTTTTTATCTCCTATAATAACATAAATATCTCCTAGAATATTCCTACAGAGAGTTGTAGTTTGGATATTTGTACAGTTTCTTTAGTTTATCATTGGATCACTGCAGTTGTTCTTCTTCTTCTTCTTCTTCTTTTTCATCACTGATCAGCTGCTGCTCTGTTCTTGTTATGAAGTTATGAATGTTGGAGAGGAAGAAGAAAAGTTTGGAACAGTTTTGTTGCTGAACTTCGTTTGTGTTTGAGTCTTTAGATTTGTGTTTCCATATAAAGAGACTGCAGTGGAGTTTAAAGCCTGAACTAAACTAAACTAAACTAAACTAAACTAAACTAAACTAAACAAAACTAAAAAGTGACACAAGGTATTCCTGTGTTTTAATCACTTGTGGACTTGTGAACTGCCATGATCTCGTACATATTTCTGTGCTGTTTTGTCCTTCTATTGCAGCCTACTTTTTTATATTTTTAAACTAAACTAAACTAAACTAAACTGAAGCCTGGTCCAGTCTGACAGCGCGACGGAGGAATGAGGATGAAGACTTTTCTGAAAACATTTTTACTTTCTCTTCACATTCCTGTCTGTCTGTCTGTCTGTCTGTCTGTCTGTCGCTCTGATGTTGTTTTTTATTCACTTCCCTCTGAAAAAAACGGATTTAATAAACTTTAATAAACCGTGTGATAAAGTCATATTCCTCCGCTTCATCACTCACCTTCACACCATGCGTTTGTTCCTCCAGATTCCCAAAAACCTCCAGTGGTTTTAACACGGAGTCAGTCCCATCTGATCCCAGGTCAGCGACGGTCCGTACACGATTAAATATCTATAATAATAATAAGACACAAGACTCAAGTAATATAATGAAAAGGCGGACAGACAGACCGTCAGATGGAGGAAGCGGTCTGGTTCCTCCCACAGTCCAACAAACCAGACTGACAAACACACAAGACATCCGTCTGTGGTCCCGCTGCTGCGTTCAGGCTCTCCTCACAAGCTGCGAAATCTGAGAACTGTAGTCTGAAAGTCGGCGGTGCATTGGAGGGTCGCAAATAACAGCAAAATGGAGTTTGTAAGATTAGAAGAAAGTTTGTGGGAGCTGTTGTTTTGGTTGAAGCAGCGTTTCATTCCAACCAAGGTAAAGATAGATAGATAGATAGATAGATAGATAGATAGATAGATAGATAGATAGATAGATAGATAGATAGATAGATAGGAACTTTACTAATTCAAATTGTAACAGTAGCAAGACATTTAAGACTCCACACACAGACAGAACAAAGCACAAATCCAAATACATAAGATAAATTATAGGAATATAACGAATACATAAACTTACAAAAAAAATACAAAATTTCGGAGAGGAGGAGGAGGAGTAGTAGGAGGAGGAAGAGGAGGAGAAGGAGGAAGAGGAGGAGAAGGAGGAGGAGGAAGAGGAGGAGAAGGAGGAGGAAGAGGAGGAGGAGGAGGAGGAGGGGGGGGGGGGGGGCATTCCACCTCATAAAGCAACAGAACGACAATATTCAGTCAGCGGTTTCTCTGTTGCCATGGCGACAGTAATCTGGGATTTGCAGAGAAAACTCAGCAGAAAGCGTCATGTGATGTTTTGACTCTGAGCGGCTCGCTGTGCTTCAGCGTGAAGAATCACCATGAAGATCCATGAAGATCCATGAAGATCCATGAAGATCCATGAAGATCCATGAAGATCCATGAAGATCCAGAGCCTCATGCTGCTGTAACACACAGAGGAAACACGTCATGTCACTGAGGTCTGGATCAAACATGTTGTATGATCCGTCAGTCTGACCATCAGTGTGTGCCGAGGCCTGCAGGCCCCGCCCCCCTGCACGTTACACAGGTCTCGGCAACTCAGAATATCACAGGAAATTCCCACTGTGGTGCCGTGCTGACATTTCCGACAGCACCTGAAGGCAACATCCGTCTCTCCAGCGGTGTGAAGGCGACACCGTGCGGCGAGAGGGAGGAGGTGCAGGTCAGCTCGTTTAGTTTAGTTTAGTTTAGTTTTAGTTTAGTTTAGTTTAGTTCAGTTCAGTTCAGTTCAGTTCAGTTCAGTTCAGTTCAGTTCAGTTTTAGTTTAGTTTAGTTTAGTTTACTTTTAGTTTAGTTTAGTTTAGTTTAGTTTAGTTTTAGTTTACTTTAGTTTAGTTTTAGTTTAGTTTAGTTTAGTTTAGTTTACTTTACTTAACTTTACTTTAGTTTAGTTTTAGTTTAGTTTAGTTTAGTTTAGTTTAGTTTAGTTTAGTTCAGTTCAGTTCAGTTTTAGTTCAGTTCAGTTCAGTTCAGTTCAGTTCAGTTCAGGTCAGTTCAGTTTTAGTTTGGTTTGGTTTGGTTTGGTTTGGTTTGGTTTAGTTTAGTTTAGTTTAGTTTAGTTTTAGTTTAGTTTAGTTTTAGTTTAGTTTAGTTTAGTTTAGTTTAGTTTAGTTTAGTTTAGTTTAGTTTTACTTCATAGTTCAGTTCAGTTCAGTTCAGTTCAGTTTAGTTTAGTTTAGTTTAGTTTAGTTTAGTTTTAGCTTAGTTTAATTCAGTTCAGTTTAGTTTTACTTCATAGTTTAGTTCAGTTTAGTTCAGTTCAGTTCAGTTCAGTTTAGTTTAGTTCAGTTCAGTTCAGTTCAGTTCCGTTTAGTTTAGTTTAGTTTAGTTTAGTTTAGTTTAGTTTAGTTTAGTTTAGTTCAGTTCAGTTCAGTTTAGTTTAGTTTAGTTTAGTTTAGTTTAGTTTAGTTCAGTTTAGTTTAGTTTAGTAAATGTATATTAGTAACAAATGTAAAAAGAAAAAATACAGTACAGTGGAAAAAAATGCAAAACACAAAAGGATGACACATTAAAGCCAGAGACTCATTTCCAAATATATAATCCCTATAGGAATATTATAGAAACACTATAGGAGATATTTATATTACAGTGTCACCAGGAGCTAAACAGACCATAAAGTACCATAAGGTCCTGTAGACACACTGTGTCACTACAGGAAACCTATAGGAATATTATAAGAGATAGTTATATCAGAGTGGCACCAACATGCCATGAACTACCATAAGACACACTATAACTATAGGAATATTATGTTAATAATTATACCATCTCTATATGAATACTATAAGAATATTATAGTCTGCCTGTGACCTTATGGTAATTTTTAATCTCTATTACCATAAGGTCACAGACAGTAAAATGACACTGATGTCACTGTCAGCTGCTACAGGAAAGCTGCAGTGTGTCATTTCTGGTCCAGTGCTGGCCTCTGTTGTTCAGTGTTGTCATGGCAACAACACTCTGTCCTCTGTAGAGCGAGAGCATCATCAGCACGACACAACTGACCCACAACTGACCCACAACTGACCTACAACTGACCCACAACTGATCCAAACCACAACCAGCAACCATCAACCTTCATGTTCTACAGAGTCAGAACATGTTTTTTACTGGATGGAGTCTTGCTGTGATCAGGATCCTGACAGCTGATTGGAGGATTATCTACACGCCGAATTTACCACAACAGCCTACAGATTAGGAATTAAGTCTCACATTATATTTTCCATGTGTGTTTTTTTGCTGATAAGCAAGTCAAAAAACAAATGGTCAGATATCTGAAGGGACCTTGGTGTGGCTCCTGTGTTTCTGAATGCAGAAATCTGTTCACTTTGTTTCACTCTCTACCAGCCAGGAACCTGCTGATGTTTACTGTCAGATTCTGCTTCAGGAAAACAGAAATATAACATTTAACCTTTAAAGAGCAGCGAGACCACAGACGCTGCAGGCAGGTTTCGTTCACAACACGAATTCAAAGAGCTTCACACATGAAGACATTAGACAAGAAATACAGAAGAGAGACAAAAACAACTAAAGACAATTTAGAAATAATAATATAACAATATCATGTTTGTATGCTTTTTTACTTTTTTCCTCCCAGCTTCTGTTTTTATATTTTGTATTTGATTCTTATACTAATTATTTATTTAGGCTATATATGAATATATGTTCCTATTCTTTTATACTGAGAGGATCCACCATGCAAACATCTTCCCTCTGCAGGCTGAGGAGAAGAAAACTGAAGAGACTCAAACTTGAACTGGACTTCAACTTAAAGGTCCCACATCATGTAAAGCAGGACTCTCCTCTCCTCTGTGGTGATAAAGGAGTTGGATGGTCTATCTAAACATGGTGAAAGTATCAAAACTAAATCCAGACAATCCATATTAGTGCAGCGAGCCTCTAAACGAGCCGTTTGGACTTCCGTAACTTTGTGATGTCACAAAGGTTCGCTCATTATCATTTTTGTAAGAAATAATAGACTAACAAAGTGTTTTTTTCAAAGCGGTTGAGCGGTTGTCATTGTTTATTACCGGAGAGTTTTCCCTACCTGTAGCCGCCGGGCCGCGGCGTCTCACGTTTCACTCTGGAAACGGTTAGCCGATCGGAACGGAGGGGTCGTTAATATTAATGAGCCTTAAAGACACGGAGACAGAAACGGCCTGTTCTTGGTAAGGCTCAGAGAGATGCTGGGAAATGAACGTGGAGAAATGGATTGAGAGTGTTTTTGGTTCATGACACCACACACACAGCTTTGAATGGACAGAAAGACACTAAATAAAACGCTGGACAGCAGAATATTGACCTTTAATAAAAGTGTATAACAAGAGAGAATAAATAATTAAAATGCTTAAAAAATATAAAGGTGAAGTTGTGCAGGCAGTGCAGAACAAAACAGTTTTAAGCCTAAAAAAACACCAGAAAATACAATAAACTTTATAATGAACTATAGGAATACTATCAGAGAAAGTAGAAGTACAATAAACTCATCCTGGAGTTTATTACACACAATTATAATAAACCACAGGAATATCAGAGGAGATAAAAAAAATACCATAAAGTTCAGTTCACAGTTCCTGTAAACTGCAACAGAAACACCACAGGACTTTTTGAAGCGTTTCTCAACACCAGACTGAAAAAAAGGAAAAACCCCACAGTTGCGTCACCCCCCCCCCCCTCCCCCTCGCCCCCCCCTCCCCCTCGCCCCCACAGAGTAAACTTCCTCAAACTGCTCCACTTCCTCTCCTCTCACACTTCCTCCTCCTCCTCCTCCTCCTCCTCCTCTGTAGCTCCGCCCGCCTGCCTCACACAGACACACAGATCCGCTGCTCCCACACCAGACTCCTCTCCGCTCTGAGCACTGATGATCGGTGAGTTTCTGCTCCTCTTCCTCCTCCTCTTCATCCTCCCCCTGCCCTTCTTCCTCCTCTTCCTCCTCCTCCTCCTCCTCCTCCTCTTCCTCCTGACACTGGCAGAAGTTTCATTCTGTGTTTTCTTCTTCTCTGACTCTCAGGTCTGTGTGTAGCTGTGAAGCAGCAGCTGTGTGTGAGTGTGTTGTGTGTGTTCTGTGCTGCTGATCGATCGATCGGTCGATCGGCTGTTCAGGCTGATCGATCAGCTGAGCGGCTGTTTGAGCTGAAGAAGGGTTTTCTGTTGAAGCTGCTGAAGGAAGTTGAGATGGAGAGAGAGAGAGAGAGAGAGAGAGAGAGAGAGAGAGAGAGAGCGACCACTCCCTGAGAGTGTTGACATGCCGGCAGTGTGTGTGTGTGTGAGTGTGTGTAAGTGTGAATGTGTGTGTGAGTGTGAATGTGTGTGTGAGTGTGAATGTGTGTGTGTGTGTGTGTGAATGTGTGTGTGTGTGTGTCTGCTGTTACCTCTCTAGAGTAAGGTGGTGCAATCTGGGTCTTAAGTGTGTGTGTGTGTATGTGTGTGTGGTTCGCCATCATTCCTGTTACTTGCCTTCCTCACGATACACTTTTACAGTGTGTGTGTGTGTGTGTATGTGTGTGTGTGTGTGTATGTGTGAGTGTGTGTGTGTGTATGTGTGAGTGAGTGTGTGTGTGTGTGTGTGTGTGTTACAGTCCTGCTGTCGCTCATTTGACTTTTGACAGAGACAAACGTCAGTTTAGAGGAAAAGCGACTATAAATGTCAGGTGGGCGTTTGTTTTGTTTTCGCCTGAAACACCTGGCGGGGTGGAGTGTGTGTGTGTGTGTTGGGGGGGAGTTAACCTCCCTGGGTCAAATAGTATTCATATATAATCCTCTGTGTGTAGAGTAGAGTAGAGAAATCTTTATTATCCCTGCTGGGGAATTCATTTTGCAGCACACAGTTAAAGAAACCTGTGGGGCGCGGCAGGTGGGCGGGGCTTACAGCAGTGGGACAGCTGTCAGTCACAGGAGAGACAACTCCCCCCCCCCCCCCCTCCCCGACCTCTGACCTGCTGCCTGACCCTCTCACAGGCAGACAGAGGATAAACTGGCTGTCAGTCGGTGCGTCGTCCTCGGTGCTAAGCCCCGCCCACCTGGCACGCCAGAGGGAAGAAAAGAAACGAGAGAGCGGGAACACACACGCCGGACAGGAAGTGACAAAACGGGCCGCCAGCTGCGGTGAAGAAACATGCGAACTGTTTAACCCCTCGCTCCCTCCTTCCCCTTTAACTTCCCCTTCAGTCGCTTCACAGGCAGCACACACTTTTCCCGACCGCACTTCAACGCCTCGTCCGTATTCTGTATGTTTTGATCCGGAGGAGCCAAAGCCAGGCAGAGGGCGGAGCCAAGGCGGAGGGGGGGCGGGGTTTGGGTCGTCTGCCTACTATTGGCCCCATAATTGACGACCTGTCATGGCAGTTATTTTGAAAATCTCCATGAGGACACACATTAGAAGAAGTGAAATCAGCCGCTGAGCTTTCTCTTGGCAACAAAATGATGAAATGTAAATAAACTGAATATCGGTACAAAATATCAGTATCGTCCTTCGAAAACCAGGATGAGAAACGAACGGGGAAATCACACAGGAAGTTAGAAAGGAGGCAGCTGATCAGAGCAGCAGCCTGGGTGGACTTCACTCTTCAGAGTCTTCTGGAAACAGCTCCAGACTAATCTTAGAGTATAAACTGAGGGTTTATTTGCCGATATTGATGTTTTTATTTCTTAGTTCAGTAAAACTGCCTCTGAAAAGGAGCAAAATGTGTCTAAAAAAAGACCAAAAGAAGAAGAAAACATCGTCTGAAACAAAAAGCTGGAACATCAATATGAAGTCAGAGTAGAAAACACTCAGTCTCCATGTTACACACCAACACACACACACACACACACACACACACACACACACACACAGGAATGTGTTTTGGGCATGAGCGGGGTCAAAGGTCAGGTTTCAGGTCGCTCCGCCTCCTGAAGTGAGACTTTCAGGAAGTGATGAGACAGTCAGACCGTTTCCCCTGCAGCTTGATTCTGACGTTTCTAGGAATTCCTATCATCATCATCATCATCATCATCATTATTATTATTATTTATTTATTTATTTACTTAATATTTATTTATTGTTATAGTTTCAGTTTTTCACTGTGAAGGCCCAAACACACTGAACAGCTCTGTGTTGTTCTGCATGTTCAGGTGTGAGTGAGGCTGTGAGGGGCCGGGCCGCTTTAAAGAACCTAAAATCAATCAATCAATCAATCAATCAATCAATCAATCAATATAATTATAGCTCACTGCTGGTGGAGCTGTGAAGCGTCGACATCAAGGCTTATTTACACTTATCTGTCATCATGTCACATACTCTGTAACCTGGGCCCAGCTGCATAAAGATAGACCTGGTCTCAGACTTAAATGTGACCTGAAGTCAAACTTGCTGTAGACTCTTATATTTCATTCTACTTCCTGGTTGTCGTAGATCTCTCATGTTTCTGTCTCTAAAGTCTCTCTCTCTTCTTCAGGCTCTTTCCAAAAACCAAAGATTTGACGTCTTTTATGAAACAGCTTCAGTATTTAAACTTCCCACTCTGACAGTCAGGCCGACTCGTTGCCATAACAACAAAATTATTAACCCAAGATTAGCCAGGGGGAAGGTGGCTAACTTTCCTACCTCAAAATAAGTCAGTCTTATGTAATATTTAAGCAACATACAGTCAAAATTAGATGAGTCTAACCTGAGAATCTAAGACCAGTCTAACGCTTAGACCAGTTGCATAAAGATAGACCTGGTCTTAGACTTAAATGTGACTCTTTAAGTCAAACTTGCTATAAACATTTACAGTATATTTGCCTGTTCCTACTACTTCTTAATTGTTGTAGATCTCTAATGGTTTGTTTCTGTCTCTAAAGACTCTCTCTCTTCTTCAGACTCTTCCCAGAAACCAAAGATTTGGCATCTTGTCTGAAACAGCTTCAGTATTTAAACTTCCCACTCTGACAGTTAGGCTGACTCGTTGCCATAGCAACAAAGTTCTTAACTCAAGATCAGCCGGGGGGGGAAGGTGGCTAACTTTCCTACCTCAAAATAAGTCAGTTGTAATATTTAAGTAACAGACGGTCTTAATTAGACTAGTCCAACCTGAGGATCTAAGACCAGTCTAAGACTCAGACTAGTCTTAAACTAGCTTTATGCAGCTGGCCCCTGTATTAAAGTCTTTGTATTCTATGAAACTTTACAAACCGTCCGACTTGCCAAAGTGCGCTAATTAACGAAATCCAAAATTGCCCTGTAATATACTGTGTGACTGCAGTTAGAAATGTATTGAAAAATACGCATCATAACACAGACACGCCTGCTTAGAGAATCAATAAGTGGAGAACATCATTTCTCAGAAAAGAAAACAACATGTTTGTATGTTTCTCTTGTTCCTGTCAGTCTGCGGCTCCGCTGAGTTTCTGCTGACGACTCAGATTTGTTTCTCCTTCAGGGACGAGTTCATGTTTGACCACAGTCTGAACAGCTTGAGACTCGACTTGATGCATGAAGAGAAGACTTGAGACTGGACTGGACTTGACTTGGGTTCTGGTGACTTGGGACTTGACTCTGACTTGTACTCTGATGACTTGAAAAGGTTTCTAAAGTCTTGACTTGAGATCTTGTGTTTGTGTAAATGACTTAGATTGAAAGTGATGAGATTTGTTCCAGCAGACGACTGAATTTAAATTCTGTTTTCTGAATTTGTATGGAATGATTGAATTTATTGAAGTTGAAACTGATTATAGAAATCAAACTCATGATGCTCTTACCAAGTTTTTATCCTATTAAAACCATATTGCATTGAAAAGTCCTAGATATTTAGTTTTCTTTAAGATATTAAATTGATACTGGACTCTTGATTTGTTCTGACTTGACTTGCTGTTCTACATTTAGACTTGAGACTTGACTGTAATGACATGGACTTGACTTGATAATCTATATTTAGACTTGTGCCTCAAGACTTGAGCAAAGCTGACTTGGTCTCACCTCTGGTCTAACTCCTGGACTTGATGACTGAACTTCAGTCTTTGTCTGTTTTTTCCTCCTAGTTTCAGCTCCAGTTAAAGCTTTAGCACTAGAATCAATATTATTTGCATACTACAGAATAATAAAAGGACTTGTTTGTATTTGCAGTGTTTTGGTTGCCAGGAGATGAAATAAGATCAGTAAATATATTCCTACACTCACTATACTGTACCTGCTTGTGTTTTGGGTGGGAAATTTGCTTCTATTTGAATACGATTTAGTTTCCTTATTGCCCCGGTGTGAGTGATGTCAGTGGTGTCAGTGGTGTCAGTGGTGTCTGTGTGAGCAGGAGTGTTTCCACCCTGCCAGATGGACAGAAAGGGAAATGACATGAAAAGACATGAAAGTCCTCCTGAGTGTTTGAGGAGAGCCGACCGTCTCCCCAACATGGCCGACGAACTTCTGCTTTAACGAGCAGGGCAGGGATCAGTTCTCTCCACTGCCGGCAACGTTAAGAAGCCGACTGTCTGTCCGCGACACTGATCTGAGGACCAAAAAATGCTAACAGCCCAGAAATCACCTGTTAGCCTGTTAGCATTCTGTGAGCATCGATCAAATCTCTTGTTTCTCTCTCAGTCGTCTGACAACAGAAACAGACAGATGTGTCTGTAGTGTTAGACACTGTGTTGAAACACTGAGTCAGCGTCACAGACAGTCAGTTGGCTTCTGAACCTCGCTGGCGTTGATTGTAATGTTTTTGGTCATATGCTGTCCGGACTTGGACACCCTGATGCTACACCCTCCACGACAAAGCAGAGAAGAACGTCGGCCATGTTGGTGAGAAGGCTTCATGTTCAGTCTGCTGCAGAGACAAACTGACAGCAGGACAGACAGAGCAGTTACAGGAATAATGTGAAATATATATATATATTTTTTTATTTAACAAAAACATGACATAAATCACCAGAAGACAAACAAACAATAAACACAAATAAAACTTAACACACCGAGTAACACTAAAACAAACCAAAATAATAAATGCAAACACATACCATATATCATCACAACATATATCAGTAGGCCTAACAACCTAAATAAGTAACAAAACATTAGAGGAGAAAGGGGAAAGAAAAAAAAATAAATAAATATACAAACAAAAAATAAAAGAAAAAAGAAAAAATTCAAATTCTACACTTTATGCTTTTTTTTTTCTTTTTTTTTCTTTACCAGCCTTCCACTTCAATAAACCTTTCCCACCTTTCTAAATGTTTTTTAACGTCATCATTTGTGTTTGCAATATATCCTTCCAAAATAAAATGACGTTTAATGAACATTCTAAATTGATTAATATTCAAGGAATCCAATAATGTGAAATATTTAAATATCCACAGCAGGCAACAGACGGAGTAGCAGTCCACACATGATTCAAATATTCTATTCTACACTGAGAGGCTTCAGATCTGTTTCTGATTTTCCTGTTTTAGCTTCAGCTGAAGCATCACATGGCTCTTCTGGAGACAAATTTTACTGGATAAACTTAAAAATAATGACAATAAAATAATAATAATAATAATCCGGGCTGATGTTTTCATCCAGCAGCAGCAGCAGCAGCGATTTCCGAAGCTGCTCTGTGTTTCATTTTTTACATTTTCGGTAACACTTTAGACTAAGGGTCACTAAGTTAAGGGTTAGTTAATGCTTAATAACGGTTAACTAACCCTTATAAGCATAATAACACAATAAGCATTAACTAACAATAACTAACTAACAATAAGCATTAACTAACCCTTAATTAACAGTTAACTAATGTGTAATTTACTAATGGTGTTCATGTTAACTAAGGTATTAATTTATACATTATTTAATAGTTTATAAAGATGACTATTAAATAGTTAACTGTTAATTAAGGGTTAGTTAATGCTTATTAATCATTAACTAACCCTTAAGTTAGTGACCCTTATTGTAAAGTCATACCACATCTTTAATATCTGCTGATGGCTCGGTCCTGTCTGCCATTTAAAGAGCTGTGTAGATCTGTATATAACCTGGACTGAACTAAGTACTGTTTAAATCCACTTTAAAGCTGCTGTGTATCATTGTAACATCAGTCTATCATCATCATATTAATATTCCTCCCTGCTCTAATGACAGAAAACAGACACAAATTGGTCTCCTCTCTCTCACTCCAGTTGTTAGTTCTAGTGTTTCTCCACATTAAGACTACATTTCCCATCAGCCCCGTTGCTTCCTGCCCCCCCTCCCCCTCCCTGAAGAGGATCAATATGTTGGAAGTGATTCCTCCATCTTCCTTTCCCTCCTTCCACCATCTGCTGCCAGAAACTCTTTCAGCTTTAGCTCCGTTTGCTCTGAAGAACAGAACCTCTTCCTGTTTTGTGCCGTAAAGCGAACAGAACCTCTTCCTGATTTGTGCCGTAAAGCCAACAGAACCTCTTCCTGTTTTGTGCCGTAAAGCGATCCAGCAGATTTCCCTCCAGATCCACCAGGTGAAGGAGAAACAATGGAGGATGTTAACTGTCAGTATACTGAAGTCTATAAATGTATTAACGGTAAAACGTTAGACAGAGCAGAAGTGAGAGAAAACACGTTTCAGCTGTTTTAAATATCTTTCCTGGAACGACACTTTCATTTTTGATTATAGTTTCCCAGGTTTGAGTTAGTTGACTTGAAATGTTTTTAAGCGATCTTTTCACTTCAGCAGCTTCCAGAGAGCCGACATCGCTTTAGAAGACAAGATAATTCAACTGCTCTGCATCTCTTTTACCCAGAGGTGGAAAGTAACTAAGTACATTTACTCAAGTACTGTACTTAAGTACAACAAGTACATACTTGTACTTGAGTATTTCCATTTGATGCTACTTTATACTTCCACTCCACTACATTTCAGAGGGAAATATTGTACTTTCTACTCCACTACATTTATTTGACAGCTTTAGTTACTTTTCAGATGGAGATTTGACACAATGGATAATATAACAAGCTTTTAAAATACAACACATTGTTAAAGATGAAACCAGTGGTTTCCAACCTTTTTGGCTTTTGACGTCTTACAGAAAGCAGTGTGTAGTCGGGTCACATTTCAGATGTCTATGAGTTGTTAACAGCTCCACCAAATAGTGATTTTTCCCTCTAAACCTCACATGGTTTCATTTCAATAAATGTTCAAATGATCCAATATTTCAGCAAAAATCAAAGATTAGAGAAAAAGCCCAAAAACTGAAAACATATTTGTGTATCAGAACTTTGTTTTTTCTTCTTTCCTCTCCCATTAATCATCTCACGACCCCTCAGATTTATCCGGTGACCCTTTGGAGGGGCCCCGACCCCTAGGTTGGGAACCACTGGACTAAACTAGCTAACTGTATATAAAGTAGTTCAAACTAGCTCCACCTCCAGCAGCTACAACAGTAACATGCTGCTTACACACTGATGCTTCAGTATTAATAATCTAATGATGTCATATATAATAAAATATCAGTCAGAGGGACCAAACCACTTTTTTTTCTTTAATACTTTAACTACATTTTGCTGCTAATACTTATGTACTTTTACTTAAGTAGGATTCTTCATGCAGGACTTTTACTTGTACTGCAGTATTTTTACATTGCTGTATTGGTACTTTTACTGAAGTAAAGGATCAGAGTACTTCTTCCTCCACTGGTTTTACCAAACAAACACTGGAGCTTCCACACAGAAACTGGTTTGGACTCTCAGTCAGTTTCAGTCCGCTGGCTGACAGCTGGCAGGTTACTGACCTCCTTTCTTCTTCCTCTTTTTCTTAATGTGTTCCCTTATTCAGCTGTCTCTCTCTCTCTCTCTCTTCCTGTCTCACATCCTTCTCTCTCTCTCCGCTGGAGCTCCACACAGATCGATAGACGGATAGACAGATTATTTATGACAGAAGTGAAATCTCTTCCGACCGGCCGGATAATTTACTAGTATTATTAGTAATTAGTAGTGGTAGTATTAATTTATTTCAGTCCTTTTTTAACAATTTTCCAAAATGTATGTACATAGAAATAAATAAATAACAATAAGGCATTAAATGAAATGGAAAACAAAAAAAAAAAAAATACCAAAAAGGTGTAGGCTGAAGCTTTATCCTTTTTACATGACATTCTAAGACAAAACAAAACAGAAGCAAAAACAAAAACATAAACAAACAAAAACAAAAAGTTCCAAACGTTTCATACACAATAATGATCATACCTCAGTTTTTTTTTAAATATTTTTAAACATTTTTTTTTTAATTTGTAAATTGAACTACACATTTTTAATTCACTGTCACAACTATTCCACAAGTTTACCCCTCTGACAGATATACATCTATTTTTTATATTTGTCCTTACCCTTGTTTTTTTTTAAACATATCTATTCCCCTAAGTTCATACTGGCTAAGTTCACAACCTCTGAATACAGTTAGGAAGTAAATTATTTTGTGCTTTGTATATTATCTGTGCAGTTTTAAGATCAAAATTTTAAAGCATGTAAGTTAGTAAAAAGTGTGTTGGTTGGGTCATAATAATCTGATCACTTTACAACTCTCATAGCTCTCTTCTGTAGCATGAAAATTGGATTAGTGTTGGAAGACGAGACAGAGAGGTTCAGGTTCAGCCTGATCTGAACGTTTCAGTTCATCTTCACGATCAGGTGACCGTAACCGTCCAATCAGCAGTGTTGAATTACACATTACTGGTTACCCGGACGATCTGCTTCTCTCACGATACGATTCGATACGCGATCTGAGGTTCAGGATGCGATACAGCCAGGACACCATGTGATCAATAAATGTAAACAACAATTTAAAAATGTTGTTACAAAGTGACAATAATATAATTTGGATGGAGAGCTTGTGAAACTGTGATGGTGAAGAGTCTCATTAGTGATTACTACAGCAGAATAACATGGAGCTGATATCACCATTCATGTTCCTGACACAACATACAGACTGACATGTTTTGTATTGAGATATATTGAATTTCAATACATCATCCCATCCATACTCATTACTTTTCTTAAAGGTAATGACTGACTTTACTCATTACTCCCTGAGAAAAGTAATTAGTTACTTTGCTCGGTTTACTTGTGTCCACTGGATCGCGAAGCCTCATTACACATCTGAATAAAGACAGACACTAAATCTGAATTGAAGCTGCAGCTCTGTCAGACTTTCTGAGTTGTATTTCCACTCTGTGGCTCGTTCATGTCGCTCTGCTGTAGTTCTGATATTTCCGACAGGACCTGAAGGCAGCGGGAGAGGAGAATGTGACATCACAGCAGTGAAGAGTCAAAGAGGAAGTCACGCCCGATCTGTCAGATCAGGAACTGCAGTGTGATCACTGACACTGGAACAGGAATGCCTTACTTTACTCTGTTACAGGAAAAAGTAATGTGATTACAGTATCACATTACTTTGTAACATGTTACCTTCAACACTGATGATTAGCCAATCAGGATGAGGCGTTCCAGGGTTTGTTTTGGGGAAAAGGCAGCGAGTGACTCTTCATCACAGAGTTAAACACTGAGAGAGGGTCCAGGGAGTTCAGACAGATTATGACAAAGATGATCATCTAGATCAGTGGTTCTCAACCTGGGGGTCGGGACCCTCCAGGGGGTCGTGAGAAAATTTTCAGGGGTGGCGAGATGATTTATGGGATGGGGGGGGAAAAAAATCTATTTCTACTATACATACTACATACATACTATATTATTATCATGTCTATTTTTTTCAGTTTTTTTCTCAACTTTTTTTCTTTTTTAGCAATACTAAACGAAGCAGAAATACTAAACAGTTTTCATTGAAACAAGCTGAAAAAAGATAAAACATCCTTTATATCGTTCTTTCTCTATGAGCTCCTGTAACGGGGGTCACCAGTAGGCATCAAGTGGTTTTAAGGGGTCATGAGCCAAAAAGGTTGAGAACCACTGATCTGTGTTAGATATTGTGATCACAATTATTAATGACAATGATTTGAGGAAGAAATCTGACTTCACATTTTGCCTCCAATATCAACATTTTGACTATTTTCAGCTACAGGCGTTCAAGTTAAATGTTTGTTTTCTTTATTTATTTGTGACTCAAGAGCATGATCACATGGTGTGGAGCACAAACAGAACATACAATAAGAACAAAAGGACAGCACACGGCAGGGCTGAAGTACAACACATGTTACTTAAACAAAGGAGGGACCTTCTTCAAAAAGGCACCTAATTTACAAATAACTTTTAGCTTATCTGATTGTAATAACACAATTAATTTAAACATAGATGGGCGGTTTAAATAATACTTTGGAAAATACCTTTCTCTATAATTCATTATGCTTACATTCTTACATTCAAACATATCAGAGGTTGCAGATCCTCTGGTTTCTGTCCAGCTCTTTATATCTTCCAGTGACCTTGGGCTTTCTGGTGTTGTTCACCCTGAAGTTACACACAGCCTGTCTATACTTTTGGTTTCCATACAACAGATACTTTTCCAGCTTAAACTCTTGTTTAACTTCTACTTACATATCACATGATATCATACTTCTGAGCTCACTTTGTCACTTTTGCATGAACTGTTTCACCAACATATCAAGACTGTGTAATTATCAGCTGTGGAAAACAAAATCAGTAAATGCGATCATAGAGGACACAAAGTGCAGCTCCTCACTGAGTTTCTCTTCATTTCAACATGAAACCACAACCACATCATTTTATTTAAATCTTCCCTTTTTTCTCGCTAACTGCTGCTGAGTTGCGACATCACACTGTTACAGCAAACATCTGAACGTTTGTATGTTTGTTTGCTGTTTCACATCGTCGTCTATAACCTGAACTGTGTTGGGGCAACACTGGCAGCGGTCCAGATCAATGTTAATCATTTATTTGGATGTTATTCTGTGACAGTAGCATCTCCTGCAAAGCCAAAAACATTCACTCATGTTCACTGTGTGTACGGATGAAGGGCTTCGCTCAGAAATACTGATGTTCACCATGCAGTGTCTGAAAAGACTCAGGGGCCGGATTCACCAACGTGTTCTTAAGACAGATCTTAAGAAATGACATAAGAGGAAATTTTAGGAAGTTCTTAAGAAGGCTCATAAATGCAATTCTTCAATATTTTCTTAGTAACAGTCTCATTTCTTACAAATATCTTTAATTTTCCAACTTAAGAACTTCTCAAAATAGGGCCTGAATTAATTCTGGTTAATAAACTTTAGGCTTACTGCCATTGAGGCTAGGAGACAAGGCTAGGAGGCTAGGAGACAAGGCTAGGAGGCTAGGAGACGAGGCTAGGAGGCTAGGAGACAAGGCTAGGAGGCAACCCAAAGTGCTTCCATCTACAAAACAACTGGGGAAAAACCTATTTAGAGCAACTAGAGCAAAGATTTAAACATTGGTTGCTGTTGGTAACTGTAAAATTTGCATCTTATTTCCAACAGACATGAGACAGAGGCCTACCTGGCCCTACACCAAATAAAGCTTTACAATAAATGTTCATCTTAATGTTAGGTGTAGGGGAACCTATGAAGACTTTGAACTATAACCTACTTGTCTAAAATGTGTTTAAATATATGATATTAGAGGCTTACCTTTTCACTGTAGGAGTTGTTTGTCTTAAAGTTAAGAAAAACATTACATACATTTTTTCTTAAGAAACATAAGAAGATATTTAAGAACATATATAAGAACTTGAGAATATCAAATATCCAAAAATCCTATTTTTAGACTAAAGTTAAGAAAAAATGTCACTTAAGAAGATTTTTTTTCTTCAGAGGGTTTTGTGAATCCGGCCCCAGAACGTCAACAATACTTCACAGTGAATTTGACATTAAAATAGCAGTCCATAAGTTCATCATTTTTTAAATTCAGTCTCCATCTTTGTCGCTCAGCCTCACTGTGGTGTTTCTGCACTGCTCTTCCCACAGATCACCTGTCAATCAAACAGTGTGGGCGGAGCTTGGATTTCCTGTTGCTGCAGTTTGAGTTTCTCTTCTCTCTGTCTGTTCAGCCATGCACTGCAAAAAAATCTCAATTTTAACAAGTAATTTAGTCGATTATTGAGTCCTAAAATCCTAATTTTGTTAAAGTGAAAAAATCTGCCAGTGGGGTTTGATAATTTCACTTTTCTCCAATGCAAATCAACTTGCTTTTGTAAAATCGAGTCATTTTTGTCATTTTCTTGACAGCAGTGCAGCGATCTGCCTTATTGACACTCTGTGAAAACTCCTGAAACAAGTGAAGCTGCATTGGAAATTTCTTGTGGTTGTTGTTGTCTTCATGTTGTTGTTGTCTTCATGTTGTTGTTATTGTCTTCATGTGGTTGTTGTCTTCATGTTGTTGTTATTGTCTTCATGTGGTTGTTGTCTTAATGTTGTTGTTGTCTTCATGTTGTTGTTGTCTTCATGTTATTGTTGTTGTCTTCATGTTGTTGTTGTTGTCTTCATGTTATTGTTGTTGTCTTCATGTTGTTGTTGTCTTCATGTTATTGTTGTCTTCATGTTGTTGTTGTTGTCTTCATGTTATTGTTGTTGTCTTCATGTTGTTGTTGTCTTCATGTTGTTGTTGTTGTCTTCATGTTGTTGTTGTTGTCTTCATGTTGTTGTTGTATTCATGTTGTTGTCTTCATGTTGTTGTTGTTGTCTTCATGTTGTTGTTGTCTTCATGTTGTTGTCTTCATGTTATTGTTGTTGTCTTCATGTTGTTGTTGTCTTCATGTTGTTGTTATTGTCTTCATGTGGTTGTTGTCTTCATGTTGTTGTTATTGTCTTCATGTGGTTGTTGTCTTAATGTTGTTGTTGTCTTCATGTTGTTGTTGTCTTCATGTTGTTGTCTTCATGTTGTTGTTGTCTTCATGTTGTTGTTGTTGTTGTCTTCATGTTATTGTTGTTGTCTTCATGTGGTTGTTGTCTTAATGTTGTTGTTGTCTTCATGTTATTGTTGTCTTCATGTTGTTGTTGTTGTCTTCATGTTGTTGTTGTTGTCTTCATGTTATTGTTGTTGTCTTCATGTTGTTGTTGTCTTCATGTTATTGTTGTCTTCATGTTGTTGTTGTTGTCTTCATGTTATTGTTGTTGTCTTCATGTTGTTGTTGTCTTCATGTTGTTGTTGTTGTCTTCATGTTGTTGTTGTTGTCTTCATGTTGTTGTTGTCTTCATGTTGTTGTCTTCATGTTGTTGTTGTTGTCTTCATGTTGTTGTTGTCTTCATGTTGTTGTCTTCATGTTATTGTTGTTGTCTTCATGTTGTTGTTGTCTTCATGTTATTGTTGTTGTCTTCATGTTGTTGTTGTCTTCATGTTGTTGTCTTCATATTGTTGTTGTCTTCATGTTATTGTTGTTGTCTTCATGTTGTTGTTGTCTTCATGTTATTGTTGTTGTCTTCATGTTGTTGTCTTCATATTGTTGTTGTCTTCATGTTATTGTTGTTGTCTTCATGTTGTTGTTGTCTTCATATTGTTGTTGTCTTCATGTTATTGTTGTTGTCTTCATGTTGTTGTTGTCTTCATGTTGTTGTCTTCATGTTGTTGTTGTCTTCATGTTGTTGTTGTTGTCTTCATGTTGTTATCTGACCACATTGGCAGAATTTATCTCTTGGTTTAAGAAAAATAAGATCTGAATGCTGAATATGAGACTAAATGATTTGTTAAGATGGATGTTTTTTGCAGTGTGCTGGCTATCGCTGCTCATGCTGACTACCCAGCTCTTCTTCTTCTGTTGATTCCAAACAAACCGGAA
>NW_027284340.1:0-12500 GCF_046629955.1 Centroberyx affinis | reverse complement strand
TCTCTCTGTCTATCTCTCTCTCTCTGTTTGTCTCTCTCTCTCTCTCTGTCTCTGTTTCTCTCTCTCTGTCTATCTCTCTCTCTCTGTTTGTCTCTCCCACTCTCTCTCTCTCTATCTGTCTCTCTCTCTCCCTCCCTCTCTCTCGCTCTCTGTCTCTCTCTCTCTGTCTCTCTCTCTCCCTCCCTCTCTCTCTCTCTCTCTCTCTCTCTCTCTCTCTCTCTCTCTGTCTCTCTCTCTGTGTCTCTCTCTCTCTGCCACCATTTGTTTTTGCCAAGGAATTTTCAGTGAAGGCCGAGGATGGAAACCATTCCTGTGGATTACAGTCTGTTGCTCCATGTGTTTTAATAATTGTCAGATTAACTGAAGAAAACTGTCTGAGACAAAATATCTAAAAATATCTCAAAAATCACAAAAGTTCAGCACACAAAACATTTGCAAAGATATCTTCTTGTGCTCTTTAAAGGACATTTTCAGTGTGTTTATTGTAAATTTTTTACATTTCCCGTCCCTTTAATGTTGATTCTGGCAGTTTTTACCTGCTGCAGCACGATTAAAGATATGTTTAATTTCCATTCAATTCCAAACAGCAGAGAAAACAAGTCTAATTCAGAGGATAAAGGTGATCCTCCATCATCCAAACGTTGAATCCGCTATAAATTCAAGGAGCTACAGAACTAGCGAACAGATGATCCACCGACATCGCTTTGTTTGTAATAAACAGAAGAAGAAGAACTGGGTAGTTAGCATGGCTGAACAGACAGAGAGAAGAGAAACTCAAACTGCATCTACCGGAAATCCAAGCTCCGCCCACACTGTTTGATTGACAGGTGCAGAGGGCTGGGTGTTGGGGGTTTGAGTCCCGCCGGAGCCGGTCTGCTTTCATGGTTCTGTGAGGCTCTATAGAGGCTTCGTCTGCACTGAGAGACAACAGGGTACAGACCTTTTGTCACTGTATCATCTGACAAAACGCTACAGGTCTGTACCTTGTTTTTTCTCAGTGTGGCGGCCATCTTGGAGGTCTCAGCTCTCTGAACAGCTGACTGTGTTTCTGTCTCAACAGAATTGAACAGACGGTTAATTTCTGTCTGTTTCTGACTGAACTGATCATTTCATCACTGATCCATCTGATTGATTTAGTGTTTAGATAATGTCAGCTTGTTAGCTAGCTAACCATAGCATCTGGTCAGCTAACCATCACTGTCTTGTTGTTAACACATCTGATTAGCACACTAGCTAACGTATCTAGTAGCGGCTAGCGTTAGCGTGTTGACATTAACATCGGCGTGTTTGCTGGCTAGTTAGCTAGCTAACAGTTTGTTCAGGTTAACTGAGCTGACTCTTCTCAAGCTCCAACTCTTCATGTTTTGGAGTAGAGACTAGGGCTAAAGACAAGACAGTTTACTGTGTCACAGTAACCTACATTTGGAAACAAATCCACCTTATCACACTATTCACTTTTACTGAGAACGTTACTGAATGGATCTACAGCCACACCACAACAAGCTGACTCAGCTGCTCTCTGCTGACAGCTGCTTCACACACATTTACACTTTATTAACTAACACACAGTTCTACAGTGTTCCTCCATCATGGAGACAGGCTGGTGTAGCACCCTGAACTTGGTTAAAGTCTGTTTGGCAGTTGTCCTCTCTGGGTGTCAGTCTGTACTATGGTGCAGTGTTAGTCAGTTGCATGGGTGTTAATTGGGTTTGGCAAGGTATGGTACTTGTTTTACCTTAGCCTAAATTTTGATTTAATTCATATCATTATAATGAAGAGCAAAGCAAAAATATCAAAAAATCACCATAAGTTTAAAGCCATAACACCAGAAGCTTCAGGACCAATGTTCCCTCTAAACTGACTGGTTTAGGACTTGGTGGTTGGTTTAGAACTGGTTTGTCTAATAACTTATCACACTGACCAAATACTAATATCCTATCACCCAGAAATGTAGTCTCTTTATAGAAGTGGTTTTGGCAGTTTTGGTGATAAATGGTAGAAGCTGTAGAACAACCCAGTTTCCCCACAGCTTCATCTGATCTTTTAACAGATCCGTGGTTATTGTTTGACGACGGAGATGTCTTCATGTGTCTCTCTGTGTGTGTGTGTGTGTGTGTGTTTGTGTGTGTGTGTGTGTTGCAGGTTGCTGCGGGGGGTCAGAGGTCAGAGTTCAGCGGTCGTCATGCAGAGCATCAAGTGTGTGGTGGTGGGAGACGGAGCGGTGGGGAAGACCTGCCTCCTCATCTCCTACACCACCGGAGCCTTCCCCAAGGAGTACATCCCCACCGTGTTCGACAACTACAGCAGCCAGGTGTGTGTGTGTGTGTGTGTGTGTGTGTGTGTGTGTGTGTGCCTGTGTGTGTGTGTGTGTGTGTGTGTGTGTGTTCTTGTACTTCTATCCTTGTGACTAGTAGTTTGAGTTTTAGCTTCAGAGTGAGAAACATTTTTGCTGCTCCTCACTGCTTTAAGGGGCTGGTTTAGGATCAGGATTAGAGTTAGGATTAGGATTAGGATAAGAATTAGGTTAAAAGCCCCATATCAGTCTAACCCTGGCATTCACTATTCATTTCAACATATATTCATCATTTCAACATGGCCTCTCTGTATTAGCTCATATCACCCAGGATCGTTTTGGAAATGTT
This sequence comes from Centroberyx affinis, assembly GCF_046629955.1. Classification (NCBI taxonomy): domain Eukaryota; kingdom Metazoa; phylum Chordata; class Actinopteri; order Beryciformes; family Berycidae; genus Centroberyx; species Centroberyx affinis. The sequence goes on along the minus strand of NW_027284340.1, from coordinate 9,858 downwards.
TAGCCCAGTTTCGGACCAAGTAGTCAATTACATTATTACATATTTAAACAATGCATAAACAGCTGTAAATATCAAGAATATGCACCAGAGAAGTACAATGTAATGCTAATAATGTTTATTTTAGTCACTAAAGTTTCCCTTGCAAACCCTATGGAACCTCGGCTTAGCCTAGACAGCTATAAATCATTTAGAGTCTTTTAAATGACGAATCAACGTAAAAATTAGGCTTGTGACTCTTAAAATGAAGCAATGCCAGTTCAAAGATTGATTTTCCCTTTTCAGGTTGTTTTGTTTGATTATCAGAGGAGGCATAGAGGCAGAAAACTATTCAGTAAGGGCAAAAAAACGATGAAGATAAAAATAAAATAATATAGATATGATAATGAATTTGGCGTAGGAATCAGTTTTTTCCAATCCCATAAATCGTCTTGCAACCCCCAAAATTATCTCACGACCCCCTGAGGGGTCCAGACACCCAGGTTGAGAACCACCACCGCAGCCTGAGTGCATCCCCAGATAAAATAATATCTGGGGATGCATCTAATATCCAGCAAAATAGAACTGAAACAACGTTGATTAGATATCAGGCAGCACCATTGAACTAACGTTGATCTTGCTCGTCCATTGATTCAACATTGAAAAATCGACCATGTCCAACACTGAATCAACGTTGATTCAACACTGAAGTTCTGCACTTGCCCATGGTTGAATAATGATTGATCGAGTGTTGAAGTATTGCAAAGGTTTTAATGTTGAATCAATGATTGTGTTATGATTCATTTAACATTGAATCTGTGCCAAATCAGGCTTTATTTACAGCCTGATTTAAATGCAACACACCAATAATAAAGTAAAAAAATATATAGATTTATTGATACAATATACAATACAATAACAATAATATTAACATATTATTATCATCAGCTATGCTTTATACCATGTGGTTTTACAGGCAGAAAGAGGTATGGTCAATGACAAAATGGTTACCCAACGTTTATAAACAGAACTCATCAACTCACTTATTGTAAAGTAGAGGGAAACAATACAATCTCTATAAAGTGCTTTTATGGGCTTTATTGAGATGCCACTGAAATAATTTGTTATAGCTTATGGGCCAAATTTATTTATTTGTATTTGATATGGTGCCTTGGGAGCCACCTCTCTAGAGTCCCTGAACACAGAGCAGGTGACATCAAATGCTAAAATGCAAGTGATTGTTTTTTTTTGTTTTTTTTTAATTTTTACATTTGGCCTCAAAATTGGTCCACACCCATAACCAATGTGGGGTCATGGGTGTGGACGGGAAGAAGGGAAGAAGAAATGCTGTAAAAAGGAATCAGAAAATACAGGCTAGATGATGTAATGCTTAGGTGTTCCATGGTCTGTGTATATTAATGTTGATTAGTACTCATTGAACATCACCTTTTCAATGTTGAAATCTTGGCCAGATATCAATGTTGACTCAGTATCACCTTTTCAACATTGAAAACCTCACCAAATATCAATGTCAAATCAATGTTATTTAACATCATATTTTCAATGTTGAAAATCTGACCAAATATACATTTTGGTTCAATGTTGATTTTTCAACCTTGACCAAGAATCAACGCTTTTGACCATATTTCAATGTCAAATCAATGTCACTTTGCTATCTGGGATCCAAACTTGATCTAGTCTGATCAGAGGTTTCATATCTCCACCTACAGTACAGTAGAGACTCAGAAGAAGGTCTCTGGTGTGAAGGATCTTTGACAATTAAAACCCTGTTATACTGTACTGTATCTGCTGTCTGTGGTTTGGTGTGTTCAGGTGACGGTGGACGGCCGGACCATCAGTCTGAACCTGTGGGACACGGCGGGTCAGGAGGAGTACGACCGGCTGCGGACGCTGTCCTACCCCCAGACCAACGTCTTCATCATCTGCTTCTCCATCTCCAGCCCCGCCTCCTACGAGAACGTCAAGCACAAGTGGCATCCTGAGGTCAGAGAACATAAAACCGACCCAGCGGGCATCTGACAGACAGTGACCAAGTTTAACGTCAACCCAAACAAGCACAACATTTTTACATCATTATATTATGGCACAGGAAAAAAATCTATTAAAGGTCCCATATGGTGTAAAGCAGGAAAAGCAGAACTCCCCTCTCCTCTGTGGTGATAAAGGAGTTGGATGGTCTATCTAAACATGGTGAAAGTATCAAAACTAAATCCACACAATCCATATTAGTGCAGCGAGCCTCTAAACGAGCCGTTTGGACTTCCGTAACTTTGTGACGTCACAAAGGTTCGCTCATTATCATTTTTGTAAGAAATAATAGACTAACAAAGTGTTTTTTTCAAAGCGGTTGAGCGGTTGTCATCGTTTATTACCGGAGAGTTTTCCCTACCTGTAGCCGCCGGGCCGCGGCGTCTCACGTTTCACTCTGGAAACGGTTAGCCGATCGGAAACAGAGGGGTCGTTAATATTAATGAGCCTTAAAGACACGGAGACAGAAACGGCCTGTTCTCGGTAAGGCTCAGAGAGATGCTGGAAAATGAACGTGGAGAAATGGATTGAGAGTGTTTTTGGTTCATGACACCACACACACAGCTTTGAATGGACAGAAAGACACTAAATAAAACTCTGGACAGTGGAGGATATGGAGCTTTAAATCTCTGTGTAGCTCTGGTAGAGTCTTGGGTTGTGTCTCTTCCTCCATGATAAAACCCCAAAATCAGTGATTCTGTGATCTGTTGCTCCGGTAGAGGAGACTGGAGAATTGTGTTTTTTTCTCTCTCCATTCACTGCCATTGTCTGGAGGAACAGTCTGAAAAATCACACTCACACTTAATTATTTTTAAAGTTTATTATTGCCGTTATGTAACCTATATAACTCTGCTGGCTGTGTCCAGGTTTCTCACCACTGTCCCGGGGTGCCGGTGCTCCTGGTCGGCACTAAGAGCGACCTGCGGAACGACGGCGACACCCAGAGGAAGCTGAAGGAGCAGAACCAGACGCCCGTCAGCCACCAGCAGGGCGCCGCCCTCGCCCGGCAGATCCACGCCACCCGCTACCTGGAGTGCTCCGCCCTCAACCAGGACGGCATTAAGGACGTGTTCGCGGAAGCCGTGAGGGCCTTCCTCAACCCGCAGCCCGTCGCCACCAAGAAACCCTGCGTGCTGCTGTAGGGGGGCGGAGCCTGACGTTTGCGCCCGGAACCCCCGCAGGACCCGACTGGACCCGATGGGTTTGGGGCGGGCTCGGGTTCGAAAATTATTGTTGAAAAATATGTTAGAATTTTATCTTTAGCAGAGAATTTTATATGGCAGTTTTGGGCTTTAGACGGGTTCGGGCTGACAGACAGCTGTCAGTCCTCAGGGTCGGGTCGGGGTTGGAAGGGGGTTTTTTTTGGGGGTTTGTTTTGGGGATTGGGAAGGTGGGGGGGGGGGTTAAGGAGATGAGAGAGGCAGAAGAGAGGAAGAGTAGACAGAGAAGAAGAAAGGAAAGAGAAACACAATTAGTTTGGTTGGAGTAATTTACTGATGTAAATAGGGAAGAGGAATATAAAGAACCGATTCTCCTGTGATTGAGAGAGAGAGAGAGAGAGAGAGAGAGAGAGAGAGAGAGAGAGAGAGAGAGAGAGAGAGAGAGAGAGAGAGAGAGAGAGAGACTAGTCAGTAGAGGAGGATACCAAAGCCTCTCATCCCAAAGATATGAAACTCTTGGCATCTGACTCAATTACATATCAAGGTTATGTTCAGGATCATAACTGGGCATAAATGTATAAAACTGTTCAGTGTAAAGTTTAACTCACCTGGTTCCTCCGCTGTCAAACTGTTCTGCTTTGCTTTGACTTGATGCTTTATTCAACTGCTTCACAACAAACAGTTTGTGTCCCTCCAACAAAGTATTTCATTTTCCAGTCAGTTAAACTGGGGATGCAGAATGGCACAGGTGAGCTGACTGCACTGAAATCAGTGAAATCTTAACAAGTGACTTACTGTGTTCCTCTTAGAAAACACTCAATTAGTGTTTTAGGCGGCCGCCACACTGATCCATCAGAAAACAGAATTATTAATAGATAGATTTGGTTTGTTTGAGTGTCAACATGGCGGTGAGGCAGAAGAACAGGAAGCTTTGCTCATAACGGAGCCACTTGATAGAAAAAAGAAGAAACAGACTCTACTGTATAAATTCAATCAGAAACTGAGCTGGAAAACCTCCAGTCATCCCAACGCTCCACCAGGCGAACTCTGGTTTATCTGTTTTGGTCGGACCGCTATCTCTATTTCCCCCAAAACAAACGTAGGAACGATCTGATTGGCTGAACGGACGCTGACGAATCTGTCCGTCCAGAAAGAGTTCAGCTGGTTGAACTTTCTGTCGTCAAAACAGACGGAAATCTGACAGACGGAGCGTCGTCAGTCTGTCTGAAATGAACGCAGACGGACAGACAGACGGATCAGTGTGGCAGCAGCCTTAACTGGGGATGCAGAATGGTCCATAATGACTGACTCCTCTGGTCTTAGTGACAGTCCAGCCTTGTTAAAACCTGTTTTTCCACTGCAGGACTATATCGGTCTTGCCAAGGCCAGTTATAATACTTTACAACCTGGGATCAAGTTATAATTCATTCATAAATCACGGTCCGACTGATATGCAATCTGCTGGCAACAAAATGGCCGCATAAATCACAGATTTGGGGTTTAGTTTTATAGACTTTGAACACGTAAACTTTATTGAGAGCAATACTGAGTCATGGCCGGCCCTGTTTGGTCCTGTGGTGGTTAATGTGATTCTGAACATGAGACAAAGAACTGTGGTATTCATTAACTTTTATTTTATGCAAAATCTGTACACAAGACAATCCTTCTTACTCACTTCATGTCACAGCTCTTTTTCAGCAGCCATTTTGCATCCCTCCTAACACGGGAGGGTGTTAACGTTTACATATCGGGCATTTCGCTGATGTTCTTACCCAGGATGATTTTCAGTGTGAGCAGGAAGAGGTTCAGAGACGGGACACACGGCCTGACGGACACATGAGCTGTTTTGGGATCAAATCCATGACATTTCAGTCTGAGGACAGTCCACCTCTCAGGTCTCCCTGCCTGTAAAGGTTTCCATAAAGAGTTTTTGCTCAAGTGAACTCATTTCAGGAGGCATTTTCCAGCTTTGTAAGGGCAATTCCTTCAAACCAACCTTCACATTAACCTGAAAATTAGGAAATTGTCCTTCTTTCCCATTCACGTTTTCCAGCCATGTTTTTTTCCCAAGCCCCTTTCTGATTCCCTACCCTTCCTTCCTGTAAATACTTGATTTAATTCATCTGGGGAAGCCAAATGGTGCGCAGTGGAGCAGAGGCAGCAGCAGTCTGCAGTCCGCTCTGAGAATGATGAACTGCCACGGCCTTTCAGTTCTGACTCCAGCGCTTCACTTGAGCTTTCCTGGTCTATGATGGTGAAGCTCCGACAGCCTGGTCCGTCCTTCACATCTGGACTAAAGTATTCGGCATCATGGAGGGTTTTTGACAGTTTCAATCAAACTCTTTTACCAAAGACTCCAAGCTAGTTTGACGCTGCTGAAAGTTTGTTTTCTTCTGATTGGAGTAGTTAACAAGCAGTTATTTACATTCCCATTTAAATTACATTTTAGGCATTTAGCTAACGGTCTTCTCCAGAGTGACTGAAGAGTGAACCAGAGCAGTGGAACACACTGAAACTCTCGGTACCCTTCCTTTGAAAACATTACAATACAGAGAGTCTCAAAAGTCTGGAATCGCAGGGACTCGAGCCCACACCTCCATTCAGACCAGAAACCCCAAACTTTTTCATATCAAAGACCCTCCAATCGATATGCATCCAACCAGCCAAGAAACGCCTTCTGAGATGTTTGTTGTTGATATTTGCAAAATTGTCGATCCAACATGTGGGGAGGGGAACGATCGAAACAGCCGACCTTCTATGTAGTTCCACTGGAAATAAAAGTGAACTTTAGGTTTTCCTCACTTCCATCCCCATGGAAGCCTCTCAGTGACCCCTGCTGGTCCCCGGACCCCACTTTGGGACACCATGCAGTAGCTTGTTGAAAATTTTGGTAAAATCTTATTTGTCTTAAATGTTGTTCCTAAGGCAGGAAAGGAAGCAAGTGAGTGCATTGTAATTATTATGGTGCATATATACTAAGAATACAAGCATATAATGAACTTATGTCCATTATCAGTGATTTAATCTTGTATTAAATGCTTGAAGTCATATTATTCTTTTAAAAAAGTGACAATGCAGTGAGATGATTTGACTATTCCGCTTGTGTCGAGAATTTCCTCAAAGCGAGTGACTTTATCTTTAAACACGTACAGTGATTTGCCTTATTTCAAGATTTCAGTAATTTCAAGTAAATTCTAGAAATGTCTTTAATAGCATTTAAACAAGTTGAGCAGTCTCACCCCATCTGCCTGTTTTTCAGTCGGCTCACGCAAAAAAAATGACATTTTCACGTATAAGATGAACATATTTTGCTGAACAGAAGCCCCAGGACTTTTTCTCGACTTCGTCTCTCCGCCTCTTCAGTTCTGTCTTCTAGATCATTTCGCCCGTTAGCTCCTGCTTCACATATCGGTGTGTCCCAGTGTCTCCTTTGTAAAGCCGAAAGAGCTTGGGACGGCCTGGGAGGTCAAACACGTTTCAGCCTGGAACCCAGATGAAAACCCGTGGAAAGACGTCGCTAACTCCAGTCATGTGTAGGGGCTGTGAGCCATTTGGGGTCCCGGTGTTGTGCCAAATTTTGTATCCCCTAAAAAATGTGTCGTGTCCTCGGGATGTGTTGCTGTTTTGCCACTGCATGAGGAAATTATCAGGGGGGGGGAAATCTGCTTAATAAATGACCAGCAGACTAATGTATAATCTGACAACTTCCGTGTAGAATCAATGGACGATTGTGGTTTGAGATACTAAGATCCCAGACTAGGTGGAATACTTTCAGCAGGCTTCTTTCATTCAATCCCATGAAATGTTTTTTAAATGTTGTTTTACTGTTTGAAAAACCACCAATAGCAAAGCAATCCACAAAAATTGACTTAATTCTATTTTCCTGATTTGTTTTGAGACGATTTGGGCCAGGGGAATCATGTTATTAGGTGATGCACATTTAGTATGGGCAGAAATATGTGTCACTAGAAACTGAAATTGAATTATTTACATTTGAATTTGAACTCAACTTGAATAATTGCATTAAAAAACTGAATTTGAATCACATAATTTGAAATTGAATTTATTAGTTTGAAACAATATCTGAATAGCATAATTTGAAACTGAATTTATTAGTTTGAAACTGAATTCCAATAAACTTGAAACTGAATGTAATATTATGAAATTGAATTCATTTGCTCTGAAACTGTATTCAGTTCTCGTAATTCAAATTCAGTTCTCGTAATTCAAATTCAGTTCTTGCAATTCAATTTCAGTTTACTGAGACACATCCTGGTCTTTGAGGAAGAGCAGTGCAGAATTCTACAATGCAATGCAATTAATGCAATCACTTTCAATGCAATTATTTAAGTTGAGCAATTCAAATTCAAATATAAATAATTCAGTTTCAGTTTGTAGTGACACATATTTCTGCCCATAGTTTAGGCACAGCAGTGGCTCAGAGTTCAGGCCTTGTGTCTCGGGGCTGTGTGGGTCTGGACCTGTGGGTCTGGACCTGTGGGTCTGGACCTGCAGCCCAGGCAGAGGGACTGAACCGATTCAGCTCACAGCTCTGGCTTCAGGAAGCCGCCTTCCTCCTGAGGCTCTCTTAAGAGGCAGGGAGCCATTTCCTCTTCCTCTCACTCCTTTCCTGGCGGCTCCAGGACGCAGAATCAGGAGGGATAGATGGGACACGCCCCGCCTGACAGGGGGACGGACGTGGCTGCCGGTGCCAAAGATGGCCGCCGGGGCGTTTTGATCAGATCGTCTCGGAGCTGGACGTCGGTTCACCGGACAGAGAAACGTTCGGCCGGTCGATGCTTTTCCTCCGAAACACTTTGACTCTTTGTAAAATCTGTGGGACAAAATTAACTGAACTTCTATTAACTATCAGCTGAATTAACTCTACGGCTGCCATCTTAACTGTCCAGGCCCAATTTGCCATTGAAGACGGTGAATATGAATTGGAATGTCCGCTCTATCCAATGTAATCCCCCCCCCCCCCCTCCCAACACACACACACACACACACACACACACTTCTCTTCACCACGTGGGTCTTGCTTATTGAATGTTCCTCTTTATGTAGAATATTTATCAAATCTGATCTAATTTATGTATTTTTTTTTATTATGTGATTGATGCTATATTTGCTCATGTTTTTGTTTTCCTGTGAATGTGCCTTAATTAAGAAAACAACTATTGTGTGACTGTGTTGTGGATTCAGAACTGCTATATTTGATACAAACTGAGAATAAAGCCAAACTCCAGTTCTTCAGATTGTTCAGTCCGGTTCAATCCAGTTCAGTTCGGTCCAGCAGGGTCTTGACTCTCTAAACAACTTGAAACTTTTATGGGAAACAGATTAACATTTAGCACTAAACTCACATTAACGACACAGTGACGTCATTACTGATTTGTTTACTTGTAAAGAAACTTGAGACGATAAGAGTGGATTTTTTGTGTGAGAAGAGAGATATAATCCTACATTACTCATATTAATAATTTATAAATCCTTACCAGTTTCTTATTCTGAACCAGGTCCATTATTTACTGTCTTTACTGGTTATTCAGATATTTAGAGCTCAAGAAAACATAAAAAGTGATAGAAAATATTGACAAGTTTAGGTAAAATTTGTGTTCATTTAGTTCACTTTTTTAGTGTTAATTTAGTCAAATTGAAAATCTGTACCTGCAGCTTAACAATAATTAATTTAAGATGTCAATGAAATTTACAGTATTGATGTTTTGGTGTATTTACGATAAAATGAGATGCTCCTGTTGTGTTACAGCAGTCAGACAGAGAGGAGCAGAAGACATTTATTTAGATGGAAATGTTGTGGATTATCACTTTAAACACTTTGCTTCTACATTTAAATACAGATGCGTGTTCAAGACCGTTTAACACTACAGGAACTCAAGTGGATCGAAGTGTTTCTAAAGAGTCCTGAGCTGCAGCAGACTGACAGACAGAAACATTTTTTGGAAGAAGAAGAGGTTTTAGAAAATGAGCAGCGTGAGAAGCTGCTCGCTGTGACTCACACATCCTCCGAACGCTTCGGATTCCTGGTGACTGAGTGCAGAGTTCACACACACACACACACACACACACACATACTGACTATATTAATATACTTGTGAGGACCGTTATTGACTACATAAGCCCTAAACCCTTAAAAACCCTTAAAACCAAGTCATAATCCTAAACTAACTCCTTTTAAAAAGTGAAAAGCAGCAGCATCTCCTCACTTTGGACGATTTTCCTCATCCTTCTATCCTTGTGAGGACATACGAGATATACGAGAACATACCGACCTCACAAACACTCCCAGTTAAAAATCACACACACACACACACACACATCTGACACAGACGCCCCCCCCCCCCCCCCCCACACACACACACACAGTTAAAAATCCTGCAGCATTCCTCACATTTGTCCAAACCTGCCGCAGCTCAGCAGCAGTGAGACTTCTGTACCAACGTTCAGTTTCCACAATAATCTGCTGCTTTCTGCTGCTCCTCTGTAGCTCTTTCTGAACCTTGACTCACTATGTTTTGATTGATTGATTGATTGATTGATTGATTGATTGATTTAGTTTAAGTGTCACACACACACACACACACACACACACACACACACAGGGTGCCCAGCCCACATGGACTCACATGACACTATCACTTAGTTGCATGGG
>NW_027284339.1:5000-23438 GCF_046629955.1 Centroberyx affinis | reverse complement strand
CACAGTGTGATCCAGCCAAGTGAAAATGACATGAAACTCACTGAGCTGTTGACAAATCAATACATAATCAATACAGTTTCATTGGTGCAGCTTGGGTGTTTAGTTTGGGACATTGGTATTACTTTTAAATGTAATATATGAAAATAACAATAATGTCTGTCTGTCTGTCTGTCTGTCTGTCTCTCCACCTGTCTGTCTGTCTGTAGTTTTCTGTCAGTATAGATGCAGCTGAGGAGCTTCAGTCCAGACAGGAGGACAGACTGACTGAACTGCAGCTCAAATACAAAACTATGAGGAGAGGTACACATACTGATGCTACTGTTAGCACTGATGCTACTGTTAGTACTGATGCTACTGTTAGCACTGATGCTACTGTTAGCACTGATGCTACTGTTAGCACTGATGCTACTGTTAGCACTGATGCTACAACTACTTCATCATCATTGTTTGTCCTCTAACTTCTCACTCCAGACCTCCTGGGGAAATCTCTGCAGGTTTTAAGCAGCAGCGACGTTCTGCTGCAGAAACTCAGAGCGCTGCAGAGAACCGAGGCCCTCCAGAGGAGAGGGGGGGGGCTGCAGGAGGTGAGGGGGGGGGGAGGGGGGCTGCAGGAGGGGAGGGGGGGGAGGAGGGGGACTGCAGGAGGTGGGGGGGGGGGGGGGACTGCAGGAGGTGAGGGGGGGAGGAGGGGGACTGCAGGAGGTGAGGGGGGGAGGAGGGGGGCTGCAGGAGGTGGGGGGGGGGGGGACTGCAGGAGGTGAGGGGGGGGGGGGGGGGGGGGGAGGGGGGGGGACTGCAGGAGGTGAGGGGGTCAGTGTGGAATAAATGACTAGAATGAAAATGTTAATGACTGGATGAACTGCTGTCCCCAGAGTTCCCAGAGTTCCCAGAGTTCCCAGAGTTCCCGGTCCGGCGGCGTCAGCGCGGTGAGGCTGGAGAAGCTGGTGGAGACGCTGCAGGACAGGAGGAGGAGGGCGGACCAGCAGCTGCAGAACGGCATCATGGTCCGTCAGTGGGAACAGCAGCAGGAACAGGTTGGTTCTGATGCAAGAACACAGATTAGAACACAGTTTGTGCTGTTATGTCAGAGATCATAGGGCTAGTGTATAGATCAGAGGGCTAGTGTATAGATCAGGGGGTTAGTGTATAGATCAGAGGGCTAGTGTATAGATCAGGGGGTTAGTGTATAGATCAGAGGGCTAGTGTATAGATCAGAGGGTTAGTGTATAGATCAGAGGGCTAGTGTATAGATCAGAGGGCTAGTGTATAGATCAGGGGGTTAGTGTATAGATCAGAGGGCTAGTGTATAGATCAGAGGGCTAGTGTATAGATCAGGGGGTTAGTGTATAGATCAGAGGGCTAGTGTATAGATCAGAGGGCTAGTGTATAGATCAGGGGGTTAGTGTATAGATCAGAGGGCTAGTGTATAGATCAGAGGGCTAGTGTATAGATCAGGAGGCTAGTGTATAGATCAGAGGGCTAGTGTATAGATCAGGAGGCTAGTGTATAGATCAGAGGGCTAGTGTATAGATCAGAGGGCTAGTGTATAGATCAGGGGGTTAGTGTATAGATCAGAGGGCTAGTGTATAGATCAGGGGGTTAGTGTATAGATCAGAGGGCTAGTGTATAGATCAGAGGGCTAGTGTATAGATCAGGGGGTTAGTGTATAGATCAGAGGGCTAGTGTATAGATCAGAGGGCTAGTGTATAGATCAGGAGGCTAGTGTATAGATCAGAGGGCTAGTGTATAGATCAGGAGGCTAGTGTATAGATCAGAGGGCTAGTGTATAGATCAGGAGGCTAGTGTATAGATCAGAGGGCTAGTGTATAGATCAGAGGGCTAGTGTATAGATCAGAGGGCTAGTGTATAGATCAGAGGGCTAGTGTATAGATCAGAGGGCTAGTGTAAATGACAGAATAATGGAATGCAAACCCTAACACACCTAACCTGTGCATATTATATCATTAGAATACTGTATATTATATATTAGAGTACTGTATTATAATAGTGTGTATGTGTATAATGGAGTAGTGTACAGTATGTAGTATATTATATATTGCAGCAGTGTACAGCAGTATATGATCTAGTATATAATCAGAGAGTCTGCAGCAGTCCTGCTGTCCTGTCAGTCATCATGTGTTCTGGTTATAAATATCAGTGTTGCATGCTGGGAAGTCACTGCTCCTCCTCCAGCTGCAGAGCCGAGTGAGTCAGAACTGAAACAACCAGAAGCATTAATGAAGAGGAATGACTGAAGCTGTCAGAGGCTGTGTGTGTGTGTGTGTGTGTGTGTGTGTGTGTGTGTGTGTGTGTGTGTGTGTGTGTGTGTGTGTGTGAGTGTTTATTCCAGACTGACAGATTTACACTGAGAGTCTGACTCTGCCAACAGTCTGTAATCAACCTCATCATTACTAATAAAACAAAGAAAAGCATGGAGTTACATTCTCTGAGATACTTTAACTAGATTTAAAGAGAAAAATGTTTTGGCTAGTGAGACTTCTGATTCCCCCTTCCACCAGCTGGAACCTGGTGCTGGTGCCGGTTCACAGTTGGCGAACCTTCTAAGAACCGGTTTGCTTTTCCACAGACTAGAGCTGGCTAGAGAGCCACATCATCACGTCACTGTATATGTCTCCGCTTTCCCAGCAGCACTAGCGCCAACTTCAAGCACAACAACCAAAATGGCGGACTACGTCTCTTTACACGTGTTGCTCCTGGCTTTGCGAGCCTTCATTGGCATCCAAACAAGATTTCATGTCCATGTCCATGAAGCTCTGGTTTTTTAACAATGGCGGCCTTCTTGGTCTTGTTGGTTTTGGTCGGTCACGATAATCCCGCCCCCAGCCCCTGACGTAAGCGGTTCTTTATTCTAGACCAGCAAAGTGTCGGTGCCGCTCTGGAACCGGTTTTCCTGGCCGAGAGCCGGTTCCGTGGCTGTTGAAACACGAAGAACTGGTTCGGGATTAGGCACCGGGTCCGAACCGGCCCTGAACCGCCTTGGTTGAAAAGGGGTAAGAGTGGCTGGTAAGTCTGACAGACTGAAGGTTGCTGGTTTGAATCCTGGGAAGGATCCAGCTGGACCAAAACGCTCACGTCCCTCATCAGATATCACTGAGCTGCCCATGAGCAAGGCACTGAACCCCCAGCTGCTCTGATGGAGTCTAATGGACTGTGGTTGTCCTGGGCAGCTGATCATGTGACCTGACAGGACGGGACGGGGCGGGACATGATGTAATGGGACGTGATGTGATGACATGTGATCTGTCCCCAGGTGCAGCAGTGGTTCCAGTCCCAGGCTGAGCTCTACCTGTCCTCAGACCAGCTGGGATCTTCTCTGACTGAAACCCAGCAGCTCCTCAGCCGACACAGGCAGTTTGAAGCTGAAGCCCAGGTACTCGGCCCAGTAGAACCAGCAGAACCAGCAGAATCAGTAGAACCAGCAGAACCAGCAGAACCAGTAGAACCAGCAGAACCAATACACAGGATGTGATGTAGCTACAGCAGTAGATTACATTACCAAAGGACATGCTAGAAGACACACTGGCACATAGCACTGGTTATTGTTATTATCATTATTATTATTACTTGTTTCAACACTTGACTAAAATGGAAGTCCAGATTCACTGCAGGTTTGTGCAGAGCAGAGCGCATTATATCACCAAGACAACCAAATCAGAGCGAATTGCTATTCACCAGTGGAAAGCTGCCTGACAGAGAATAAAACCTCTTTGTGCCTGTTATGCTCATGCATATACAAATAATATGTAAATCATATTTAAATCTCTTTGTTTTTTCCACATCATTTATTTGTAGATGAGGCCATGAGTTTGCGGCCAATTCACTTCACAACACCGAGTCTCTCTTCCCTCTCCTCTGCAGGACTGGAGTGTGACAGTGGAGAAGCTCCTGGTCCAGACCAGAGATCTGCAGCCTGGGTCCAGATCAGAGAGCAGAGATCTGCAGTGTGGATCCAGATCAGAGGAGACCACAGATCTGCAATGTGGATCCAGATCAGAGGAGGCCACAGATCTGCAGAGGCTGGAGCAGAGCAGCAGCAGGCTGGTGGAGCTGAAGCAGAAGCTCTGGACCAGCATGAGGCTGAGAGAAGCTCAGCTGAAGGAGAGCAACGCTTTCTACACCTCAGCCAACCAGGTAACACTGCTGGGTCGGGGGGTCGGGGGGGTCCGGGGGGGTCCGGGGGGGTCCGGGGGGGTCGGGGGGGGTCCGGGGGTTCGGGGGGTCGGGGGGGTGAAGTCCCTGTGAAGTCCCCATTCTATTCTGTGTCCCTCCCAGGCTCAGGAGGTTCTCTGGATGAAAGCACATACCAGGACTTGGACTCCCACAGATCACATTAAACATAAATAATGTTAATGATCAGAGTTCATGAATGTTCAGTTCAGATTCCTCTTCATGTCCCTTCACTCAGACTGTTAACAGACAGTAATGAGCCTGGCTCTGATGTAACACCGCCCCCTGCTGACCAAACAACACACACACACACACACACACACACACACACACACACACACACACACACACACACACACACACACGGATGGTTTTAGCTGCTGAACGGCTCAGTTTTACTTTGAGCATCTGGTACTCAAAATGTCAGACACTAGTTGCTATGGTAACCTACAAGCTTTGGTGACACAATTTACTATAGTAACATCTGAGCTAGTAACACTGGTTACCATGGTAACTCTGTGTCTGTGTCTCCCAGGCCCTGGCAGCGTTGTCTGGTTACCATGGTAGCGCTGTATTTCTCTGGTTACCATGGTAACTGTGTTTCCAAGCCTTGGCAGTGTTGTCTGGTTACCATGGTGACTCTGTGTTTCTCTGGTTACCATGGTGACTCTGTGTTTCCAGGCCCTGGCGGTGTTGTCTAGTTACCATGGTAACTTGGTGTTTCCAGGCCCTGGCGGTGTTGTCTGGTTACCATGGTAACTCTGTTTCCAGGCCCTGGCGCTGTTGTCTGGTTACCATGGTAACTCTGTGTTTCCAGGCCCTGGCGCCGTTGTCTGGTTACCACGGTAACTCTGTGTTTCCAGGCCCTGGCGGTGTTGTCTGGTTACCACGGTAACTCTGTGTTTCCAGGCCCTGGCGCCGTTGTCTGGTTACCACGGTAACTCTGTGTTTCCAGGCCCTGGCGGTGTTGTCTGGTTACCACGGTAACTCTGTGTTTCCAGGCCCTGGCGCCGTTGTCTGGTTACCACGGTAACTCTGTGTTTCCAGGCCCTGGCGGTGTTGTCTGGTTACCACGGTAACTCTGTGTTTCCATGCCCTGGCGGTGTTGTCTGGTTACCACGGTAACTCTGTGTTTCCAGGCCCTGGCGGTGTTGTCTGGTTACCACGGTAACTCTGTGTTTCCAGGCCCTGGCGCCGTTGTCTGGTTACCACGGTAACTCTGTGTTTCCAGGCCCTGGCGCCGTTGTCTGGTTACCACGGTAACTCTGTGTTTCCAGGCCCTGGCGCCGTTGTCTGGTTACCACGGTAACTCTGTGTTTCCAGGCCCTGGCGGTGTTGTCTGGTTACCACGGTAACTCTGTGTTTCCAGGCCCTGGCGCCGTTGTCTGGTTACCACGGTAACTCTGTGTTTCCAGGCCCTGGCGCCGTTGTCTGGTTACCACGGTAACTCTGTGTTTCCAGGCCCTGGCGGTGTTGTCTGGTTACCACGGTAACTCTGTGTTTCCAGGCCCTGGCGGTGTTGTCTGGTTACCACGGTAACTCTGTGTTTCCAGGCCCTGGCGGTGTTGTCTGGTTACCACGGTAACTCTGTGTTTCCAGGCCCTGGCGGTGTTGTCTGGTTACCACGGTAACTCTGTGTTTCCAGGCCCTGGCGGTGTTGTCTGGTTACCACGGTAACTCTGTGTTTCCAGGCCCTGGCGGTGTTGTCTGGTTACCACGGTAACTCTGTGTTTCCAGGCCCTGGCGGTGTTGTCTGGTTACCACGGTAACTCTGTGTTTCCAGGCCCTGGCGGTGTTGTCTGGTTACCACGGTAACTCTGTGTTTCCAGGCCCTGGCGGTGTTGTCTGGTTACCACGGTAACTCTGTGTTTCCAGGCCCTGGCGGTGTTGTCTGGTTACCACGGTAACTCTGTGTTTCCAGGCCCTGGCGGTGTTGTCTGGTTACCACGGTAACTCTGTGTTTCCAGGCCCTGGCGGTGTTGTCTGGTTACCACGGTAACTCTGTGTTTCCAGGCCCTGGCGGTGTTGTCTGGTTACCACGGTAACTCTGTGTTTCCAGGCCCTGGCGGTGTTGTCTGGTTACCACGGTAACTCTGTGTTTCCAGGCCCTGGCGGTGTTGTCTGCTCTCCAGTCGCAGTTTGAGGCTCTGAAGCTTCAGACTGTCAGTTTGTCTGAACTGAGCAGGAAGCAGGAGGAGCTGCAGAGGAAGATCCAGGAAGCAACGAGTCCAGCGCTACAGACCGGGCACAGACTGCTGAGTACTACTGACAGGTAGGAGGTACCACAGAACACTACTGACAGGTGGGAGGTACTGCAGCTACTGACTGTCACTTTATTCATTAATTTGTTAATAAATGAATAAAGTGACCGTCAGTAGTAGTATTCTGCAATCAGTAATTTTCTTCTTCGCTGGTAGCGGGCAGGTGGCAGGGGTGCAGAGGATGATGGGATACATCCAGGAGCGAGCGGCGAGTCTGAGCGGAGAGTGCCACGCCCACCGAGCCTCGGCCAATCAGAGACAGCAGCTGATGACATCGTGTGAAGAGCTCATAGACAAGGTGCGACTTCATCTGTTTTCTAATGTTTTATATTTTAAAATTAAAATGTTTTAGATTTTAAAATCAGGTAACACAGTATTCAAACAGATTCAACAACATATTCTTACAAATGTACTTGGATTAGTACCTGCAGTACTGTAAACCTCAGAGTACAGCAGGGTGGAAACACAGCAGACTGAGCTGGAAGAACGCTGCTGAACAGCTACAGTCCAAACCAGCAGTATTACTACAAGCAGACAGTCAACATGTTCCACCAGTGATGTAGTTCTTGGCTCAGTCAGTGATTGCTGAGTGAACTTGAAATATGAGTGAAATTGTATTTGCATTTTGGTATGGGACAATGAAAGGACAGACTGACCATATATTTCTGTTGCCTACTCTCCTCAGAATTAGGCTTACAAGTTATATCTTGAAATGTAGTAACTGTAACTGTCCTGTTTTTACTCAATACAGTACAAAATATAAGAACTACAATACACAATAAATACAATCCGTACATTACACAATGTACACTGCAATACAATTTATAATACAATATACAATATAACATACGGCAGCAGGAGCGTGAGTGTTATGAATAATATAAATGCTAAATGATAAGTGATATATGGTATTGCACAGTAGGTAAGTGGTAATATGATATCAGTAGTGAACACTGAGGCACAGTGGTAGTGCAGTGATGATGCAATAACAGAACAACAGTCCAACAACTGGACAATAACTACAGTGTCTTGTGGTTAGAGGTTTGACTCTCACTTCAACACATCAACCCAGTCTGATGTCTCAGTGTGTAGCGTGTGGAGACTGTTATGTTACCTATGATAACTTTAACTGTGTTGCTTTACCACTGAGTCCCCATTCATTGTCAATGCCGCCCCCTAGTGGCACAAAGTCAACGTTACAGTGTGACTAATGAACTAACGGATGGAGACTGATCCATAGTCCCCCTTTGGTGGGGGACAATAAAGCCTAAAGTCTGAGCTGACCATCAGATGGAGATGCTGAGTGAATCAAACCAGTGATGACTGGACAGCTGACAGTCAGTCTCCATATTGTCCCCCGGTCCTGTTGGCAGCGCCCTGCAGTCCGCCTGGAGCCGATAAACCGCATCATGTATATGGAGTCAGACTGGAGACACTTTAGATTCTAACTGTGAGCTCTCCTCCTGGCTGAGCAGCTCTCCTCCTGGCTGAAGCGGGGCAGCAGTCTGCTGAGCAGCAGAACTGAAGCAGGACAGAAGCTGTGTGAGGCTGAAGACGCTCTGAACACACACCTGCTGCTACACACACAGGCTGAGGTACACACACACACACACACACACACACACACACACACACACACACACACACACTCACTCCAGACCTGAGCAGGTGTAACTGGTCTCAGTCTGGTTCTGGTTCTGTTTTTTTTGCTCTGCAGGCTGCAGGTCGCGACGCTGAGAGCATGAAGCAGATCCTGGATCAGATCAGAGAACTGCAGAACGCTGAGACAGAACAGACCAGGACAGAACCAGACAAAACCAGCATAGAACCCTCCAACAGAACCAGTACAGAACTCTCCAGCACAACCAGTTCACAACCACTGGACAAAACCAGTACAGAACCAAACAGAAACAGTATAGAACCTTCCAGCAGAACTAGTACAGAACTGCCAAGCAAAACCAGTACAGAACCACTGGACAAACCCAGTACAGAACCACTGGACAAAACCAGTACAGAACCACTGGATAAAATCAGTACAGAACCCTCCAACAGAAACAGGACAGAACTTCCCAACAGAACCAGTACAGAACCCTCCAATAGAACCAGTACAGAACCACTGGACAAAACCAGTCCACAGCCTCCCAGTAAAACCAGTAGCCGTCTGTCTCTGAAGGCTCTGACAGAGCAGCTGAAGAGAGGCAGCATGGGACAGTCTACCAGAACCAGTCCAGACCGGTCCAGTCCGCCTGCTGCTGGCCGGCCAATCACAGCCGATCTGTCCGGTCCCGACCGGCCAATCAGAACCGGTCAGTCCGGTCCTGACCTGGCGGACCGGGTCGCTCTGGTTCTGGACGAGCTGCAGACTCTGAACAAGAAGATCGAGTCAAACCTGCAGCTGCTCAGACCGTACGTGGCTTTCCTCCAGACCACAGAGCAGGTCAGTGCATTCTATTCTATTCTGTTCTATTCTATTCTGTCCTGTTCTGGTTTGTGCTGTCTTGTCCTGTCCTGTCCTATTCTATTCTATTCTATTCTATTCTATTCTATTCTATTCTATTCTATTCTGTCCTGTCCTGTCCTGTGCTGTCCTGTCCTGTCTGCCCTGTCCTGTCCTGTCCTGTCTGTCCTGTCCTGTCTGTCCTGTCCTGTCCTGTCCTGTCTGTCCTGTCCTGTCTGCCCTGTCCTGTCCTGTCCTGTCCTGTCTGTCCTGTCCTGTCTATCCTGTCTGTCCTGTCCTGTCCTGTCCTGTCCTGTCCTGTCCTGTCCTGTCTGTCCTGTCCTGTCTATCCTGTCTGTCCTGTCCTGTCCTGTCCTGTCCTGTCCTGTCCTGTCTGTCCTGTCTGTCCTGTCCTGTCCTGTCCTGTCCTGTCCTGTCCTGTCTGTCCTGTCCTGTCCTGTCCTGTCCTGTCCTGTCCTGTCCTGTCTGTCCTGTCCTGTCCTGTCCTGTTCAGTCTGTTCTGTATCATAATGGTTGCAGACAAACATCCTACAGTGAACATCAGTAAAAATAGAATTAAAATGAGCTGCTGTTCTCCAGGTGGAGGAGGAGATCACAGCGTTGACCGAGAAATACAGCAGGAGACCAGAGGAGGAGGGGGGGGGCGGCACCAGTCCCACCAGGCACACCAGTCCCACCAGTCCCACCAGTCCCACCAGTCCCACCAGTCCCACCAGTCCCACCAGTGTCGGAGCACCAGTGGAGCAGCAGGCTGACGCTCGCTGGCAGGAGATGCTGCAGAAGTTCCTCACAGCTCAGGACCTGGGAAACAACTGCATCACTACTGTTACCATGGTAACCAACTCACTGCCTGGAACCGGTCAGGCCAGGTCAGATTAGGCTAGATCAGATCAGATCAGATCAGATCAGATCAGATCCAATCAGATCACATTAAATCAGATTAGGTTAGATTAATTTATATTAGATGAAACTGTGTTGATCCTGTGGGGAACTTGGGTCGTAACAGTAACAGTAAAGACAAAATGTAATATAAAGCATAGAGCAGATGATGAAACATAACACAGCCCTAAAGCAATGACAACAGTAGAACGCACCGAGTAAAAATATAAGAATAAAAGCTTTGAAAATATATTAATTTATACCGTATATACATGGTGTTCATGGTAACTAAGGTATTAATTTATGGATTATTTAATAGTCATCTTTATAAACCATTAAATAATGTATAAATTAATACCTTAGTTAACATGAACACCATTAGTAAATGATTACCAGACACATTAGTTAACTGTTAATTAAGGGTTAGTTAATGCTTATTAAGCATTAACTAACCCTTAATTAATGTTCCCTTATTGTAAAGTGTTACCATATCTGTTTCACTGACTGGGAAAAACCTCAAACCTCTTTATTAAAAAGTAAGATAGAGCAGAAAGAGTAACATGTTAAACAGTAACATTTTATTCGTAGACTTAGCCTTGATTGTTACAGGATTTGAACCTGTGACCTTACAGGTACCGTCCCTCCTCTCTACCCACTAGACTGTCTGCTCTGTCTCTCTTTGCCTGAAACCCTCTGGCTGTTAAACCTCCAGATCATCCAATTCATCAAGGAAACTAAACTGTTTGCTGGCAGAGTCCAAACCATTTCCATAATCCAGTTCAGTTCACATGCCAAAGTATAAGCTGGAGCGGTTGTGCAGATGGTGTAGAGGTAAGACCCTCCACTCTGGAGCCACATGTGGGCCTCGAGGCCGAGGATGGAATCCCACCAGACAGCAGCAGCAGGTAAGGCTTCAGACAAGATAATAATACAAAAAAAAAAAGAGACAAAATAATAATATAATAAAAAAACTCAAAATGACAACAAAGGGGAAAACATTAACCAAGTCATATCTCAACCACCAACCAAAAAGAAATCTTAACAAAAACAAAAGTACCAAAATAAAAATGAAAGCACCAAAATAAAAGCACCCAAAAATAAAATCAAAACAAAAGCACCAAAACAAAAATGAAAGCACCAAAATAAAAGCACCAAATAAAAAATCAAAACAAAAGCTCCAACCACATAAACAGAAGATCAAGTGTGTAGCACTTTCTTCTACATGATCATTCTATGGTCCTGAGAATATTACAGCCTATTAGGAATATTAATAATGACATTTTGCACATCCTATATTTAGCTGTAAATTCATGGATTTGTTTTCTGTATATTGTCATATTTTTCTGATTGGTTATATATTGTTTATATCTTGATAAATGTTTTCATCCTGTGCATATTTTCTTATTCATGTCAGTCTCAGTATGTTCTGATGCTGCAATTCACATTTCTACATTTCTACTTAACATGTTCTAGTATTAATGTGTAATTGTTGGTTGCATTATGCTTAATACTCCCACTTTTTTAATTATATTCGTCTTTTTGTTTTTTTTACTGTATCCTGTTGCTGTTTGCTGCTGCAGCGACCCGTTTCCCTCTGGATCAATAATCTGATCTGAGGAACTAAGTCTAAATTTCTATCAATTATTAAGTACTTTTCTATTTATGTGGACTTATGTGGATGAAACATTGAAACATGATGAAGTGTGATAGTAATGTGTGTGTGTGTGTGTGTGTGTGTGTGTGTGTGTGTGTGTGTGTGTGTGTGTGTGTGTGTGTGTGTGTGTGTGTGTGTGTGTGTGTGTGTGTGTGTGTGTGTGTGTGTGTGTGTGTCAGGCGGGTGGGGGGGGCTCTGTGGTGTCGGGGGTGCAGCGGACTCTGGAGCGTCTCAGCAGAAGGAAACAGGAAGTGTCAGAGCTGAGGATCCAGTTCAGCAGGCAGACCGACAGGCAGTACTGCAAGTACAGGGAGCGACTACACAAGGTACTGCACTGTACTGCACTGTACTACACTGTACTGCACTGTACTACACAAGGTACTGCACTGTACTACACTGTACTACACTGTACTACACTGTACTACACAAGGTACTGCACTGTACTGCACTGTACTACACTGTACAACACTGTACTACACAAGGTACTGCACTGTACTGCACTGTACTACACTGTACTGCACTGTACTACACAAGGTACTGCACTGTACTGCACTGTACTACACTGTACTACACTGTACTACACTGTACTACACTGTACTGCACAAGGTACTGCACTGTACTACACTGTACTACACTGTACTGCACAAGGTACTGCACTGTACTACACTGTACTACACTGTACTAACCAAGGTACTACACTGTACTATACTGTACTACACTGTACTGCACTGTACTACACAAGGTACTACACTGCACTACACAAGGTACTACACTGTACTACACTGTACTGCACTGTACTACACTGTACTACATTGTACTGCACTGTACTACACTGTACTACATTGTACTACACTGCACTACACTGTACTAACCAAGGTACTACACTGTACTGTACTGCACTACACTGTACTATACTGTACTGCACTGTACTACAGTGTACTACACTGTACTACATTGTACTACACTGTACTGCACTGTACTACATTGTACTGCACTGTACTGCACTGTACTACACTACTGCACTGTACTGCACTGTATTACACTGTACTAGACTGTACTGCACTGTACTACACTGTATTACACTGTACTAGACTGTACTGCACTGTACTACACTGCACTGTACTGCACTGTACTGCACTGTACTACACAAGGTACTGCACTGTACTGCACTGTACTGCACTGTACTACACTGCACTGTACTGCACTGTACTACACTGTACTGCACTGTATTACACTTTACTAGACTGTACTGCACTGTATTACACTGTACTAGACTGTACTGCACTGTACTACACTGTACTGCACTGTACTACACAAGGTACTGCACTGTACTACACTGTACTACACTGTACTGCACTGTACTACACAAGGTACTGCACTGTAATGCACTGTACTACACTGCACTACATTGTACTACACTGTACTGCACTGTATTACACTGTACTAGACTGTACTGCACTGTACTACACTGCACTGTACTGCACTGTACTGCACTGTACTACACAAGGTACTGCACTGTACTGCACTGTACTACATTGTACTGCACTGTACTGCACTGTACTACACTACTGCACTGTACTGCACTGTATTACACTGTACTAGACTGTACTGCACTGTACTACACTGTATTACACTGTACTAGACTGTACTGCACTGTACTACACTGCACTGTACTGCACTGTACTGCACTGTACTACACAAGGTACTGCACTGTACTGCACTGTACTACACTGCACTGTACTGCACTGTACTACACTGTACTGCACTGTATTACACTGTACTAGACTGTACTGCACTGTATTACACTGTACTAGACTGTACTGCACTGTACTACACAAGGTACTGCACTGTACTACACTGTACTACACTGTACTGCACTGTACTACACAAGGTACTGCACTGTAATGCACTGTACTACACTGCACTACATTGTACTACACTGTACTACACTGTATTACACTGTACTAGACAGTACTGCACTGTACTACACTGCACTGTACTGCACTGTACTGCACTGTACTACACAAGGTACTGCACTGTACTGCACTGTACTACACTGTACTGCACTGTACTACACAAGGTACTGCACTGTACTACACTGTACTGCACTGTACTACACTGTACTACACAAGGTACTGCACTGTACTGCACTGTACTACACTGTACTGCACTGTACTACACAAGGTACTGCACTGTACTGCACTGTACTACACTGTACTGCACTGTACTGCACTGTACTACACTGTACTACACTGTACTACACTGTACTGCACTGTACTACACTGTACTACACTGTACTACACTGTACTGCACAAGGTACTGCACTGTACTACACTGTACTACACTGTACTACACTGTACTAACCAAGGTACTACACTGTACTGCACTGCATTACACTGTACTACACAAGGTACTACACTGTACTATACTGTACTACACTGTACTGCACTGTACTACACAAGGTACTACACTGTACTACACTGTACTGCACTGTACTACACTGTACTACATTGTACTGCACTGTACTACACTGTACTACATTGTACTACACTGCACTACACTGTACTAACCAAGGTACTGCACTGTACTGCACTGTACTACACTGTACTGCACTGTACTACACAAGGTACTGCACTGTACTACACTGTACTGCACTGTACTACACTGTACTAACCAAGGTACTACACTGTACTGCACTGCATTACACTGTACTACACAAGGTACTACACTGTACTATACTGTACTACACTGTACTGCACTGTACTACACAAGGTACTACACTGTACTACACTGTACTGCACTGTACTACACTGTACTACATTGTACTGCACTGTACTACACTGTACTACATTGTACTACACTGCACTACACTGTACTAACCAAGGTACTACACTGTACTGTACTGCACTACACTGTACTATACTGTACTGCACTGTACTACAGTGTACTACACTGTACTACATTGTACTACACTGTACTGCACTGTACTACACTGCACTGTACTGCACTGTACTGCACTGTACTGCACTGTACTACACAAGGTACTGTACTGTACTGCACTGTACTACACTGCACTGTACTGCACTGTACTACACTGTACTGCACTGTATTACACTGTACTAGACTGTACTGCACTGTATTACACTGTACTAGACTGTACTGCACTGTACTACGCAAGGTACTGCACTGTACTACACTGTACTACACTGTACTGCACTGTACTACACAAGGTACTGCACTGTAATGCACTGTACTACACTGCACTACATTGTACTACACTGTACTACACTGTATTACACTGTACTAGACTGTACTGCACTGTACTACACTGCACTGTACTGCACTGTACTGCACTGTACTACACAAGGTACTGCACTGTACTGCACTGTACTACACTGTACTGCACTGTACTACACAAGGTACTGCACTGTACTACACTGTACTGCACTGTACTACACTGTACTACACAAGGTACTGCACTGTACTGCACTGTACTACACTGTACTGCACTGTACTACACAAGGTACTGCACTGTACTGCACTGTACTACACTGTACTGCACTGTACTGCACTGTACTACACTGTACTACACTGTACTACACTGTACTGCACTGTACTACACTGTACTACACTGTACTACACTGTACTGCACTGTACTACACTGTACTAACCAAGGTACTACACTGTACTGCACTGCATTACACTGTACTACACAAGGTACTACACTGTACTATACTGTACTACACTGTACTGCACTGTACTACACAAGGTACTACACTGTACTACACTGTACTGCACTGTACTACACTGTACTACATTGTACTGCACTGTACTACACTGTACTACATTGTACTACACTGCACTACACTGTACTAACCAAGGTACTACACTGTACTGTACTGCACTACACTGTACTATACTGTACTGCACTGTACTACAGTGTACTACACTGTACTACATTGTACTACACTGTACTGCACTGTACTACATTGTACTGCACTGTACTGCACTGTACTACACTACTGCACTGTACTGCACTGTATTACACTGTACTAGACTGTACTGCACTGTACTACACTGTATTACACTGTACTAGACTGTACTGCACTGTACTACACTGCACTGTACTGCACTGTACTGCACTGTACTACACAAGGTACTGCACTGTACTGCACTGTACTACACAAGGTACTGCACTGTACTACACTGTACTACACTGTACTGCACTGTACTACACAAGGTACTGCACTGTACTACACTGTACTACACTGTAATGCACTGTACTACACTGCACTACATTGTACTACACTGTACTACACTGTATTACACTGTACTAGACTGTACTGCACTGTACTACACTGCACTGTACTGCACTGTACTGCACTGTACTACACAAGGTAATGCACTGTACTGCACTGTACTACACAAGGTAATGCACTGTACTACACTGTACTACACTGTACTGCACTGTACTACACAAGGTACTGCACTGTACTACACTGTACTGCACTGTACTACACAAGGTACTGCACTGTACTGCACTGTACTACACTGTACTACACTGTACTACACTGTACTACACTGTACTGCACTGTACTACACTGTACTACACTGTACTGCACAAGGTACTGCACTGTACTACACTGTACTACACTGTACTAACCAAGGTACTACACTGTACTATACTGTACTACACTGTACTGCACTGTACTACACAAGGTACTACACTGCACTACACAAGGTACTACACTGTACTACACTGTACTGCACTGTACTACACTGTACTACATTGTACTGCACTGTACTACAGTGTACTACACTGTACTACATTGTACTACACTGTACTGCACTGTACTACATTGTACTGCACTGTACTGCACTGTACTACACTACTGCACTGTACTGCACTGTATTACACTGTACTAGACTGTACTGCACTGTACTACACTGTATTACACTGTACTAGACTGTACTGCACTGTACTACACTGCACTGTACTGCACTGTACTACACAAGGTACTGCACTGTACTGCACTGTACTACACTGCACTGCACTGTACTACACTGTACTGCACTGTACTACACAAGGTACTGCACTGTACTGCACTGTACTACACTGCACTGTACTGCACTGTACTGCACTGTACTACACAAGGTAATGCACTGTACTGCACTGTACTACACAAGGTAATGCACTGTACTACACTGTACTACACTGTACTGCACTGTACTACACAAGGTACTGCACTGTACTACACTGTACTGCACTGTACTACACAAGGTACTGCACTGTACTACACTGTACTGCACTGTACTACACAAGGTACTGCACTGTACTGCACTGTACTACACTGCACTGTACTGCACTGTACTGCACTGTACTACACAAGGTAATGCACTGTACTGCACTGTACTACACAAGGTAATGCACTGTACTACACTGTACTACACTGTACTGCACTGTACTACACAAGGTACTGCACTGTACTACACTGTACTGCACTGTACTACACAAGGTACTGCACTGTACTGCACTGTACTACACTGTACTACACTGTACTACACTGTACTACACTGTACTGCACTGTACTACACTGTACTACACTGTACTGCACAAGGTACTGCACTGTACTACACTGTACTACACTGTACTAACCAAGGTACTACACTGTACTATACTGTACTACACTGTACTGCACTGTACTACACAAGGTACTACACTGCACTACACAAGGTACTACACTGTACTACACTGTACTGCACTGTACTACACTGTACTACATTGTACTGCACTGTACTACAGTGTACTACACTGTACTACATTGTACTACACTGTACTGCACTGTACTACATTGTACTGCACTGTACTGCACTGTACTACACTACTGCACTGTACTGCACTGTATTACACTGTACTAGACTGTACTGCACTGTACTACACTGTATTACACTGTACTAGACTGTACTGCACTGTACTACACTGCACTGTACTGCACTGTACTGCACTGTACTACACAAGGTACTGCACTGTACTGCACTGTACTACACTGCACTGCACTGTACTACACTGTACTGCACTGTACTACACAAGGTACTGCACTGTACTGCACTGTACTACACTGTACTACACTGTACTACACAAGGTACTGCACTGTACTGCACTGTACTACACTGCACTGCACTGTACTACACTGTACTGCACTGTACTACACAAGGTACTGCACTGTACTGCACTGTACTACACTGTACTACACTGTACTACACTGTACTGCACTGTACTACACAAGGTAATGCACTGTACTGCACTGTACTACACAAGGTAATGCACTGTACTACACTGTACTACACTGTACTGCACTGTACTACACAAGGTACTGCACTGTACTACACTGTACTGCACTGTACTACACAAGGTACTGCACTGTACTACACTGTACTGCACTGTACTACACAAGGTACTGCACTGTACTGCACTGTACTACACTGCACTGTACTGCACTGTACTGCACTGTACTACACAAGGTAATGCACTGTACTGCACTGTACTACACAAGGTAATGCACTGTACTACACTGTACTACACTGTACTGCACTGTACTACACAAGGTACTGCACTGTACTACACTGTACTGCACTGTACTACACA
The DNA here is from genome assembly GCF_046629955.1 of Centroberyx affinis. NCBI lineage: Eukaryota > Metazoa > Chordata > Actinopteri > Beryciformes > Berycidae > Centroberyx > Centroberyx affinis. The sequence continues at coordinate 5,352 of NW_027284339.1, read as the reverse complement.
AGGTACTGCACTGTACTGCACTGTACTACACTGTACTACACTGTACTACACTGTACTACACTGTACTGCACTGTACTACACTGTACTACACTGTACTGCACAAGGTACTGCACTGTACTACACTGTACTACACTGTACTAACCAAGGTACTACACTGTACTATACTGTACTACACTGTACTGCACTGTACTACACAAGGTACTACACTGCACTACACAAGGTACTACACTGTACTACACTGTACTGCACTGTACTACACTGTACTACATTGTACTGCACTGTACTACAGTGTACTACACTGTACTACATTGTACTACACTGTACTGCACTGTACTACATTGTACTGCACTGT
>NW_027284338.1:15000-16152 GCF_046629955.1 Centroberyx affinis | reverse complement strand
TAGTGCAGTAAACAGATATATATAGTGCAGTAAACAGATATATATAGTGCAGTAAACATATATATAGTGCAGTAAACAGATATATATAGTGCAGTAAACAGATATATAGTGCAGTAAACATATATAGTGCAGTAAACAGATATATATTGTAGTTACAGAATCTGGTTCAGTTCAGCAGGTTGATTCTGGTTTTGTTGGTGATTTGGAACTTCCTGTTTCCTCCTGCAGGCAGAAATCAGCGTCACCGCAGCGACGGCTCCCGCTGAACCGGCCCCGCCCCCCGAACCCCAAGCTCCGCCCCCCGCCACCCCCGCCCCGGGACCGGCCACGGTGGAGGACGGGCCCGTGGTGTACGAGGAGGAGGAGGAGGAAGTGGAGGAGGAGGTGGAGGAGGAGCAGTGTGTCAGCGCTCTGCAGCTCATAGGAGCAAGTGGTGAGAGGAGCGCACACTCACACACACACACACACACACTCACACACACACACACACACACACACACACACACTCACACACACACACACACACACACACACACACACACACACACACACTCTCACACACACACACACACACACTCACACACACACACACACACTCACACACACACACACACATATTGTGATATTTTGTCGCCCGCCTGGCCTCTTCAGCTGCAGCAGGTTCATCAGAATGAGCAAATGACACCAAAAGGTCGTTTAGAAGAAACAGCAGCAGACGTCTCATTGGTTGATTAGGCGGGACTCCAGACTGCTGATTGGTTAAAAACAGCAGTAAGAGCTGCTCTGCGTTCAGCCCTGAGAAAACATAAAGTGTTTATTTAAAGGGAAACGTGGTGCTGAACTTCCTGTTGTGTTACGCAAGAGATGCAGCTACGGCAGCTGAGAAGGACATTCTTCTCTGCGTTCTTTTCCAAGAATGTTCTGAGCCTGATGACATCGGTTTAAATCCGTGTTTAATACGACAAAACACACTCGATGTTCCAGTCACTTCCCTCTCCGTCCAGAACAGCAGAGAACATCCTAATGGACTGAAGGGTTTGTGGAAACTGGTTCCTCATTATAGTGATCCAACATTTGCCTCATTTGCATTTCAGGATGACAAGGAAAACATTTCAGGTGAAGGATAATCCACTTCTTACCTTCAGACTGCGT
>NW_027284338.1:0-10000 GCF_046629955.1 Centroberyx affinis | reverse complement strand
ACACGCTGAGTCAGAGAGACAGAAACACGCTGAGTCAGAGACAGAAACACGCTGAGTCAGAGAGACAGAAACACGCTGAGTCAGAGAGACAGAAACACACTGAGTCAGAGAGACAGAAACACGCTGAGTCAGAGAGACAGAAACACGCTGAGTCAGAGAGACAGAAACACGCTGAGTCAGAGAGACAGAAACACGCTGAGTCAGAGACAGAAACACGCTGAGTCAGAGACAGAAACACGCTGAGTCAGAGAGACAGAAACACGCTGAGTCAGAGACAGAAACACGCTGAGTCAGAGAGACAGAAACACACTGAGTCAGAGAGACAGAAACACGCTGAGTCAGAGACAGAAACACGCTGAGTCAGAGAGACAGAAACACACTGAGTCAGAGACAGAAACACGCTGAGTCAGAGACAGAAACACGCTGAGTCAGAGACAGAAACACGCTGAGTCAGAGAGACAGAAACACGCTGAGTCAGAGAGACAGAAACACGCTGAGTCAGAGACAGAAACACGCTGAGTCAGAGAGACAGAAACACGCTGAGTCAGAGAGACAGAAACACGCTGAGTCAGAGAGACAGAAACACGCTGAGTCAGAGAGACAGAAACACGCTGAGTCAGAGAGACAGAAACACACTGAGTCAGAGAGACAGAAACACGCTGAGTCAGAGACAGAAACACGCTGAGTCAGAGACAGAAACACGCTGAGTCAGAGAGACAGAAACACGCTGAGTCAGAGACAGAAACACGCTGAGTCAGAGAGACAGAAACACACTGAGTCAGAGAGACAGAAACACGCTGAGTCAGAGACAGAAACACGCTGAGTCAGAGAGACAGAAACACACTGAGTCAGAGAGACAGAAACACGCTGAGTCAGAGACAGAAACACGCTGAGTCAGAGAGACAGAAACACGCTGAGTCAGAGAGACAGAAACACACTGAGTCAGAGACAGAAACACGCTGAGTCAGAGACAGAAACACGCTGAGTCAGAGACAGAAACACGCTGAGTCAGAGAGACAGAAACACGCTGAGTCAGAGAGACAGAAACACGCTGAGTCAGAGAGACAGAAACACGCTGAGTCAGAGACAGAAACATGCTGAGTCATGTTTTCTGTTTTCAATTTTTATTATTTTCACACCGACATCACAGATGCTTGGCCAGTCGACTGCTGCTGGGCTTCGCCACTGAAACCAGTTGACAGTGAAACCAGTTGACAGTGAAACCAGTTGACAGTGAAACCAGTTGACACAGTGAAGACAGTATTAAAGGTCTAAGATGTTGTTCCAGTCGGTCGTCCAGCAGCAGTCTGTCTGTCTGTCTCTCTACATGTCTACCTGTCTGTCTGTCTGTCTCTCTACCTGTCTGTCTGTCTGTCTGTGGTGTGTCCAGACTCCGGTCTCCAGGTCTCCAGGTCTCCAGAGGGTCTGGTGTACTGAGCTCCTCCTCTCTGGTCTCTGGTGGTTCATGTCAGACTGTCATAGCGTTGCATTCGTCTCGGTTTTATTTTATTTGGCAAATACTTGTTGTTCTAATTCATCAAGTAAACAATAATAACATAAATATAACGACCTACACTGCCTTGATCTGTCAGAGCTGAAAACAGCTGAAGCAGCTGAGCTTCAGTCTGTAGCTGCTGCTCTCAATTTGTTTCCATTGAAAACTAATGACTTGCTGACTGGCTGTAGCTCTGCAGTCTGAAGACCTTCAGAGTCTCAGTCTGAAGACCTTCAGTCTGAAGACCTTCAGTCTCAGTCTGAAGACCTTCAGTCTGAAGACCTTCAGAGTCTCAGTAGAGCCGAGCTCCGTATCCAAAGGTCTGTTTGATGGCTTCAAAGTAATATCTCCTCCAGCCCTCCCTGGTCCGCTCCTCCTCTGCTGCAGGAACACCTCGACACTCCATCCTCAGCTCCGTCTCGTCTCCTCGGTCCTTCAGGTCCAGACTGACGGTGGCGTGATGCTCTGATGAAGACAGCACAGGAACATCAACATCAGTCTCATGAAGGTTCAACACAGACATCGCTTAACTCCTCTATGACTCCGACCGGACCACGTACCGCTCGGCCAGGTCTTGAACCTCCATCTCATCTCGATCTTCTCGTCGGGAACCTGGAGGAACAGAGAGTCGTTACAGCAGCTGCAGCTGAGACTCAGCAGGCAGCAGGTCAGAAGGTCAGAAGGTTCTGCAGAAGGTCAGAAGGTCAGAAGGTTCTGCAGAAGGTCAGAAGGTTCTGCAGAAGGTCAGAAGGTCAGAAGGTTCTGCAGAAGGTCAGAAGGTCAGAAGGTTCTGCAGAAGGTCAGAAGGTTCTGCAGAAGGTCAGAAGGTCAAAAGGTTCTGCAGAAGGTCAGAAGGTTCTGGAGTCTCACCAGCTGTGTGAACTCTCCGCTCACGTTCCCGTCCAGCAGCCGGAACTTTCCTCCACGCCGATCCTCCACCACCGCCGCCGCGTGGGTGAAGACCTGCACAAACTACACATTCACCTAGTATTACTGTAGTACAGCTAGTAGAACTACTAGTGCTGTATCTGGTCTGTGTCTGGTCTGTGTCTGGTCTGTATCTGGTCTGTATCTGGTCTGTGTCTGGTCTGTATCTGGTCTGTATCTGGTTTGTGTCTGGTCTGTGTCTGGTCTGTGTCTGGTCTGTATCTGGTCTGTATCTGGTCTGTGTCTGGTCTGTGTCTGGTCTGTGTCTGGTCTGTATCTGGTCTGTGTCTGGTCTGTGTCTGGTCTGTGTCTGGTCTGTACCTCCTGGTTGGTGAAGGTCCTGTAAAGCTCATCAGGCGACGTCAGGAAGGTTTCCTTCAGAGAGAAGCTGCATGTTGGGATTCGAACCCCCGAACAGCTGGGAGTGGAGCTGGGGGCGGGGCGGGGGGCGGGGCTTTGAGCGGGGCGGGGGGCGGGGCTTTGAGCGGGGCGGGGGGCGGGGCTGATCTGTAGAGGAACACAGAGGGGTCAAGGTCTACCTGGTTTTACTGATAGCCTACCTGGTTTTACTGATAGCCCACCTGGTTTTACTGATAGCCCACCTGGTTTTACTGATAGCCCACCTGGGTTCTGTTGGTCTTGACCTGGTTCTGATTGGCCGGCTGAGGCGGGTTCACTCCGTCAGCTGTGGGCAGGATCATCCCCTGGCTGAACTCTGCAACCAGGTCAAAGGTCAGAGGTCAGAGGTCACAACCGACATCCTGTTAAAGCTTCAACTATAGATTATTATTATTATCGTCATGATTATTATAATTACTGATTGATCTGTCCTGATGCCTCCTGGGTAACGGAGCAGACCTGATTTCAGCAGAGTGACGTATTCGCCCAGAACCTTCCGGACTTTCTGGACTCCGTCCTTCTTCATCAGGTCGAGGAGCGGCGTGTTCGGTTGGTCTTTACACAGAGACACTGAGATCTGGACAGCAATACATACGCTCATCAATAGTCAGTAATAGTCATCAATACTGTAATCAATACCATGACCTGGACATTACAGGACGGTACTAGGACTGCAGCTAACGATTATTTTCATTGTCGATTAATCTGTCGATTATTTTCTCGATTAATGGATTAGTTGTTTGGTCTATAAAATGTCAGAAAATGGTGAAAAATGTGGATCAGTGTTTCCCAAAGCCCAAGATGACGTCCTCAAATGTCTTGTTTTGTCCACAACCCAAAGATATTCAGTTTACTGTCATAGAGGAGGAAAGAAACCAGAAAATATTCACATTTAAGAAGCTGGAAGCAGAGAATTTTGACTTATTTTTCTTAAAAAATTACTCAAACCGATTAATTGATTATCAAAATAGTTGCCAACTAATTTAATAGTTGACAACTAATCGATTAATGGTTGCAGCTCTAGACGGTACTATCATCACTTCTGCTGCTGCTCCTCCTGGAGTCTCCGCCTCCTCATGTTGAGGTTTGAGCCTCAGAGCTGCGAGCCGAGGCTCCGCCCACCTGGCAGCCGAGGCTCCGCCCACCTGGCAGCCGAGGCTCCGCCCACCTGGCAGCTGAGCCCCCGCCCACCTGAGTTAGTCCTGCCAAGGTCCATACAGATGGAGGTGGAGAGGCACCAACAGATGCAGCTCTGGACCCAAACTGCTGAACCCAAACGTGGTGAGAACCTGCTGAAGAACAGGCTGAAGCAGCTGCTGGAGCTGTGGGCAGAAGGTGGGCGGAGTCTGTCAGAACCTGCTGGTGGACAGCAGGGGGAGGGAGGCTGTCCAGATGAAGAAGGACCTTCTGGACCTGGTTGAAGTGGAGGACTGCTGACTCAGCAGAGGGGAACCCGGGGAACCGGTTGTGGAAAAACATTCAGAGACTCAGGAGGGAAGGCAGGACATCACCAGGCTGTTCTCAGCAGAACTTTGTCAGAAGGTGGAAGAACTCTGAGGAACTCCTGAACCTGATTGTCTCTCTGTTCAGGCGGCAGAGCTGAAGACTCTGGAGGTCAGAGGTCACTGAGGAGGTTAGAAAGCTCCTCAGTGGTGAAGAACCAGCTGGACCAGATCCTCCTGAGATGATGAAGGATCTGGATCTCGTTGCTTGACTCTGCTCTGGCTCTGCTCTGTATTCTCTCATGGTGTCTCTGCTGCACCTTCAGCCTGCTGCTGGGTCAGCAGGGAGCAGATAGAGCAGAGCCATATCCGCCAAACATAACTGTATTACCATTAGTTACAATTAATGGTTTTATCTTGTGACTAAAGTGTTCCTGACTGACCGTCTAGTTTCTTCTTTCTGGACATTTTCACAGCAGCCTGCAGCTCAGAGTAAACCGTCTGTCTGTCTGTCAGGGTGCGTTTGTTTAATGTCGCCCGGCTTCCCGGTCGAGTGGAGTTTTACGTTTTTAAGCTCTGTGATTGGCCCGAAGGTCCAAACACCGCCCGGAGCAGCAGTAGCAGAGTGATAATAGTACTGTGTCCTGTAATGTCCAGATCATGGTATTGATTACAGTATTGATGACTATCACTGACTAATGATAATGACACAGCCATGCAGAGCTCCAGACAGGAGGCAGGGGGCGGGGCTTACATCCAGGTCGTCCGGGTCGTTCTCGTCGGACAGGTTGGACACTTCCAGGCTCCCTTTGTATTTTATGCCGCTGTTTGTTGTTCCTGGAGGGAGAGAGAGGGGCGAGAGACAGTCAGAGAGAGAGAGAGAGACGACAGGGTGAAGCTGCACTCGGGGTCAGAGGTCACAGACCGGTCCAGGAGGCCTTCAGCTGCCACTCGTAGAAGAAGATGAGCTTCCCTTTGCGGTTGTTGATGGAAGCTTCTCCCTCCAGTCTGGAAACCTCGGTGACCCGGCAGACGCCCTCTGACCCCGTGACCCCGACGCCCTCTGACCCCGTGACCCCGTCGCCCAGCAGCAGCCGCCGCAGCGTCTCCTCCGACCAGCCGCTCACGTCCCGCTCCGTCCTGAAGAGGCAGAACACGCTAAGACCATGTGACAACAACATGAGATACATGCAGTTTGAAAATAAATGACAAATGATTTAAAAGCAGGAGCCGAGGCCGCGGGTCTCTCCTGTCAGAATAAACCGGTTCAGGACCTTGTTGCTGAGTCCGGATCGGTTTGACAGGCGTGACCTCGCCCTGCGGACTCGGCTGTGGACCGACATCTTGCAAAAGTTTCGGTCTCGCGGTGCGGATCGTTTTGGTGTGAAAACAACTTTGAACCCTATTGTAATTGTTCCGATTCTTCTTCTTCTTCTCGTGCCCTAAAAGTATCTGCACCTCAGAAACCATAAGCCCCAGCAGCCAAACTTTCCACATAGGTTGGAAATCTCACCCACTACTCAGGGAAGAAAATGACACCAATCCACCTGATGGTGGCGCTATAACAGCCCACTGCACGTTTTGGTCCGTAACTTCTGAACCGTGAGTCATAGAATCAAAATTCTCCTGGATTCCTTGGATCATTATGCATCTATCCACATAGGCCACGCCCATTTCCGTCTGACTAGATTTTCCGCCATTTTGAATTTTCTCAAAAACCTATTTTTACGAACTCCTCCTAGACCGTTGATGCGATCATCTCCAAATTTGGTGTGCATCACCTCTGGATCCCCATGATTAAAAGTTATTAAAAGATCTTTGATATTCCCTACCGTTCTGAATTAATTAGCTTCCAAAGTTTAGTCAAAGGTTGTGGGCGGGGTCTATTTTACAAAAATTGCCATAACTCATGAGTGCATTGTGCTACCTGCACCAAACTTGGTAGACATGTGCAGATGTGTACTCTGAGATACCAGCCCGAATTTACTGTCATTTCACCCATAGGGGGCGCTACAGCAATGTTTCAGATTTTAAATGCCCATAACTCAGTAACTATACATCATAGAAACAAAATTCCATTTCCGTCTGACTAAATTTTCCGCCATTTTGAATTTTCTCAAAAACCTATTTTTACGAACTCCTCCTAGACCGTTGAGGCAATCATCTCCAAATTTGGTATGCATGATCTCTGGCCTCCCCTGATTAAAAGTTATGAAAAGATTTCCTGTACTCCATATCGTTTGGCCGCTGTAGGCCAATCGATTGTAGGGCGTGGCACATATGTGACAAAATGAGCCATAACTCATGAACGCCTTGTGCTATCTCAACCAAACTTGGTGCACTTGTGCAGGTATCACCTCTGAGGACATGTGCAACATTTGGTGTCGACAACACACATTGACCCTAGAGGTCACCAGATGCTCGGACCCCGTCATTGCCGCCTGCGGCTACATTTACTGTGTTGTTTTTCGTTGTGTATTTAGCAGCCGGACTCGTGAGATGACGGCTAACGGGACTTTGGCACCGTGTCATGGTGACATCATCATATGGCTATTTGGCAACAAAATACATGTCAGGAACAAAGTAAAGTGTAAATTTTCATAGTAGATGATCCTATTTTTCTATTTTGCATGGTAACGTTGTGTGTTGGAGAGAGATAGAGTTATGCACGTGAGTCTATTGACGGGATTTATTTTATCTGGAATATAATGTATAAGCAAAAGTAGCTTACTTTTCAATAAAAAAATATTATGAATCTACATGCCTTGATGATGTCATTCTTTATATAGCCTGCCTTTAAGCTCAATTCACCGGAATTTCTCCCATTTGTCGGGACGTTGAAATCTCCCAGGACACGGAAACCTGCTCCAGCTGAACCCTGCACACCTGCTGCTGACAGGACCGGTCTGCTGTCTGATCCGCATCGGACCCGTCGTCACACAGATTTTATTCTTAAATCTCTCCAGCTGCGGAAGTACACAGGAAGTACGTGCGACGCATCAGAGGATTACGTCCTCAAAATAAAAGTCCCCCGTCCTCAAAATAAAAGTCCCCCGTCGTCAAAATAAAAGTCCCCCCGGTCTACAGGCTTGTTCAGGGTTACGATGTGAAGCCTCTGGGAGACGCTCAGGTTTGATTTTTTCTTCTCCACCAGAAGTCTGTCCATCAGAGACGAACCGGACCCACAGAGAGACCTGGAGGAGTCCGGTCCGGACCGCTGAACTGATCTGACAACAGACGGAGGAAACTAAACTTTCTAATTCTCCTCCATCTGAAACTGTTCTGAGATCTGTTCTACAGGCGGGTTTATAAATATCTTCCATCTGCTTCAGCCGGACACTCAGTACTGCAGTCCCAAAATAACACACACACACACACACACACACCCCAACACACACACACACACCACACACACACACACACACACACAGACACACAGAGACCCCCCAACACACACACACACACACACACACACACACACACACACACACACACACACACACAGAGACCCCCCAACACACACACACACACACACACACACACACCATTCTAGAGTCTTCTGGAGGTTTGATCTGCTGTCAGGATCCAGCAGGAGAAACTGACACTCAGCCTGATGCTAACATGCTAACATGCTAACACATGACATCATGGAAGGAAGCCCTCACATGCTAAATCCCCTTAAAATGAGTTAAGTTTTTAATGGAGGAGACTCAAAACGCGCTTAAACTGCCTTAATGTTTGACTGCTGACTTTATAATATAATGAAAACTAAACGGACTTTCCATTAATAACTCATTAATAACTCATTAATAACTCATTAATAACTCATTAATAACCTTTAAACCTGCACAACAGGCATGAAAGTCCCTTAACTACCAGAGTCTCTGAATAAATCCCTTAAACTCTTAACCTGACTTTATTGCAGCTGTTATTTTAATGGATAAACTCCGTTTACATACTGGAGACATTCAGGACGTTCAGGATAAAATTAAGGGGTTTGGTTTAACAACAACAACAACAACAACAACAATAATAACAATAATAACAATAATAATAATAATAATAACAACAGAAATAATCACCAGTGCCAGTTGTTGACGTTAGTCGCGTCGGCTCTTTCCTCCACGATCCAGCGCGGATCTCCTTCTCCCCATTTCGCCATGTTAGCTAACCAGCTAGCACCCAGACTGTTCAAAACCGATTTATCAATAATCAATATTCACTTTAAAAGTTAGTTCGCTGTTCGCTTACGAGTCTCTGCAGTTCAGTGACAAGTTTCCCTGAGAAACACTGAAATACTCTGATGAAAACACTCCAAAAATCTGATTTAAACGCTTCAATATTCTGAATTAAAAGTTAAAGACTAAACCCTGGAGCGTCTCAGCCCGTCACGCGCAGAACACGGCGGAACTTTCTGTTACCGGACACCGGGGTCAAGGTGGACACAATAAAACAGGACTTCCGCTCATAACTTTCAAAATAAAGCGCCGAACTGAACAAAAGCTGCAACGTTTTCTGGGTGATTAAAAGTAGTGAAGGTGACAAGGCGATGCTTCCTGGGAAATGGAGTTTTTACAAAATAACAGACACGCTTCGCAGTAGTTAGTATTAGTTTTTGAGCTGACATACAGCTGATATACAATGTATTTTAATAACAAGTAAAGCCAGCGCTTCTCAGCGGAGGTTTATACTGGTTTCGTTTCAAAGTAAAAGCCCCTCCTCTATAATAACTATCTTGCTTTATTCGAGTAAACAGTCAGCTGCAGGGTCTCTGCGGAGCACGACAGGTCACGTGTTCACTACAACTCCCAGCAGCCACTGCGCACTGTGCGCAGGAAGCCGTAAAGCAGCTGATTGACGAGCCGTGGCTGGAAAAGGTAAACAGCTGCTCGTTTCTTTCTGTTTTAACAGCAGGAAGCTCCTGACTGAATCCACATTTTATTTACTGCAAAACCTTCAGTGTTCCGCGTCTGATCCAATACAGCAGAGTCTGAATCCACATCAGACCACATACCGAGAGACCTGCTAGCCTGTTAGCCTGTTAGCCTGTTAGCTAGCTGCCTGCTGCCTCTGTGTGACACAAAATGTCTTTAATTACAATGATAAGCGAACCTGCACACAGCCAGTCATATTAATGCTGAGTTCATACAAGCTTTACTTTTATCTGTGTGATTTGAACAGCCAGCTGTGGTCACAGTGTAAATGACGTCATGTTAGACAGATCGATACAGTGATCAGTCTGTCGGTCTGGATGCTGCTCAGTGAGACTCTGCTGTCTGCTTCCAGATGATGAAGAGTAAAGCAGATGAGGAAGACTACTGGAACAGCTCCAAGTTTAAAGCTTTCACCTTCGATGATGAGGATGATGAGTTCACCCGGGTGAGCATCTTCATCTCTCCATCTTTCTCTCTGTGGCAGCAGATGGTTCTCTCTCTCTCTCTCTCTCTCTCTCTCTCCCTCTCTCTCCTTGTCTCTCTCTCTCTCTGTCTCTCTCTCTCTCCCTCTCTTTCTCTCCCTCTCTCTCTTTGTCTCTCTCTCTCTCTCTCTCTCTCTCTCTCTCTCTCTCTCTCTCTCTCTCTCTCTCCCTCTCTTTCTCTCCCTCTCTCTCTTTGTCTCTCTCTCTCTCTCTCTCTCTCTCTCTCTCTCTCTCTCTCTCTCTCTCTCTGGATGAGGATGAGAGTTCAGGCTTTAGGGTTAATGTTCAGGGTTTTAATCACCTGACTTCCTGACTGATCAA